>NW_027106378.1:37987-52117 GCF_000696795.3 Halyomorpha halys | reverse complement strand
ATATATATAGTTGACCGTAAAAATTGATATATAAGAATATGGTCAGGGTTGCGGTCAAAAGAGAAACAAAAATAGTTTACAACTATTTATTTTCCGACGTTTCGCCCCACTTTGCAGGGCTTCATCAGGGCTAAAAAGATACAAAATGATACAATGATAAGAATATAAATACAAAGATAAGATACAATGATAAGAATAAAAATAAGTAACAATGGCAAGAGTAAGTTTTTTTTATAAAAATACGTAAAATATAAAATTAAAAAAGTACAGGAGATGTACATAAAACAAAACAATACGGGGAAGCCAAAAAAAGGAGATTAAATAAACGTCATGAAAGAATAATTATAAAAAAAAAAATAAATGTAAAAAATGTAAACTATTTTTGTTTTGTCTTTTGACCGTAACCCTGACCATCTTATATAAAATTACATATCTTCGTTCTGAATTGCATTATCGTACCACAGGAAGTACTCGACAGGAAGACAAGACCAAGGCATTCTGCCAGGAAGTACATCGAAGGTCAGCGAAGTGCAAATGCCAAAGGACACGCATAACAAACGACATCTGCTTTTGTTAACTATTATTATGTCATTATTCAGTTGAATGCAGTGAACTTCATACAATACAATTCTATAAAAATGCAGTAATTAGTAAGTATGACAATAACAATATATGGTGAACACAAGTGATATTACATGGGTAAGGAAAAATGAAAAAAGAAAGGAAAGGAAAGATTAGAAGAAAAAAAGAATAAAACTTGATCGACGAACCTGCTTGGGAGAGGTAAAGAACCCAAGTGAAGTGCGTGCGTCAAAATAAGAAATAAGAAAATAACTAAAATTACAGCATTATGTTTTCATATGTTAAACGTTTTTAGTTAAAAAATAACAAATATGTGTTAAATAATAATATATCTATTTTTAGCAATGGTATAAGTTCTAAAAATAATTTTTATTTTTTACAAAATATTATTAAATATTATATTATATCGGTTTGGAAAAACTACGTAAGTCGTATTGTATATTCTTGGGGTCTTAGAGCACCTTTTGTTTTATGAAATCGACTAACTGGCAGTGTTACTTTATAGAATCGATTTTTAAAAATATTTTTTCAATTGTCATTAATACTTAAACTCGATATATCAATATACAATCAAGTCATCTTTAATATCAGCTACGTGTTATCTTCATTGAAATAGTTTGACAGGGCTTAAATATCGAATTTTCAAAATATCTTCTACTAAATTATTTTTAATTTATTTTAATTGCAATAATCGACTACCTCTCATTGCTTGAAGGAATAAATATGGAAGAGTTTAGTCCATTTTGATTGACCAAAGGAGAATGCAGTTTTATACAACTGGTGAATCTCAAATAGCCCGGTCTCATATATTTTTATTTTGAAAAATAGACTTCAATACGACTCAACCAATCCAGACCAAACCTGGCAATTGTTTAGGGCTCTATAAACAGCACCAAAGAAAACAAAACGGATCTAATTAAACAAATTAGAACCGGAGGTATAAAATAAAATCCTTGAAGAAGTTTGTCGGGGGGTGCGGTCAGCAAAGAACAACATAAATAAACAAAACCATATTTATTTATTTATAATTTCCCCCATAAAAACGACAGGACTTTTTGAATGACCTGGTACATTTAGTGAATTTGATCTAAGTTTATAATGGAGTGAGATAGGCACGTAGAGAAACTATCCATTGGTAGCACTCTAATGACGTTTTTAAAAGCAGGTCTCGGGGCCATCTTCTTTTTAGGTGCTTCAGAGTATTTTGAGGAATGTAAAAGGAAGAAAGATTAAAAACTAGTCGGTTTGGGTGCTTAGGGAGTTTATGATGGAAGGATTGCTTTCTAGTTTGGGCTACATCGGTTACGTATGAAACATTAAGGTATTTATAGAGAATTTTGTTTGTAACAGTTAAGGAACATTGAGGATTTTGGATTGAAAGGATTGGATATGAGAGGAATTTGAAGGTTTAGTGGAGCTCTGATATAAAGCTCGACTCCGTATTTCCAGATAAGTCTTATTATAGTCATGTAGATCAGTCTTTTCTAATGGATTAGGAATTGAAACCGCTTGTCTAATAAGTGCTGTAATAGTCAGAATCGACATGTAGTTTCCTGTCTTTTCAGTCTTGTGTGAGGATTCCAAGTTAGTCATTTATCCAGACGTAGTCCAAGGTAGCGGATCTGTTCGACAGGAGTAAGAGCGACATTAAGTATACTGTTGGGCAGTCGGTCGGTTTACGACGAAAGGTATTAAACAATATTTCAATACTATGTTAAATTTCTAAAAATTTGGTTTCATCATAGTAATTATTTAACAGTTTTCTTAGTTAACAATATACAAATTTACAGCCTCGTCAAAAATCTCTTTGGACTATATTATCAACAATATTCAGTGCTTAATATGTTATAACATTATTTTTTATTTACTTTATTAATAATTTTATAGTTTTTATTTTTTAAAAAAATGTTCTATATTCATACAATTATGTGGACTAAAAAAATTAAATCAACTATTTTTTCTCATTTCTGAATTTTTGTTCTTTTATTTATGCATATTTTTTAAGTAGAATAATAAGGAAAACCTATATAGCGACCCTGTCATATGTAAAATAGAAACTCAATTCAAATAAATTGATAAGCGAGCGGACGATCTTAAACACGATTGCATTTTCATTTTCTACATTTAAAAAAAAAATTAAATTTCAATGGTGATTACCGGCATTTGTGACGTCAATAGTCCATTAGCCCTAGAGGAGAAAAGGCAGTTATCTCACACTAATTTTTTATTACTTTTATGTAAACTATGTATAATTACTAGTCGAAATTGACGAGTCTGCCAAGTATAGGTAGGGGGAATAAAAAATGGCCGCTGTTTCAAAACCTTAAAAAAACATAAATTTTTCATTCGGAGCTCTATATCTTAAAAACTACCAACAACACTAGAAAATCTAAGAGAACATTATTTAAAGAAGAAGAAATTTACTAAAATATAAGCTCTAATAGAGCTATGTACGTTCAATTGGTCTCGAGATAGAGCTTTTTAAAAAGCAAT
This sequence comes from Halyomorpha halys, assembly GCF_000696795.3. Lineage (NCBI taxonomy): Eukaryota > Metazoa > Arthropoda > Insecta > Hemiptera > Pentatomidae > Halyomorpha > Halyomorpha halys. The sequence continues at coordinate 49,042 of NW_027106378.1, read as the reverse complement.
ATTTCATAAAAAATGCACCGAAAAATTGGTAGTTATATAATTTATTTCGAGAAATCTATATCTCAGGAAGCATTCAACTTACAAATATCTATTACCACTCAGATAAAACCTAGTTTAATGTTCTATAAAGTAGTTGATGACCTTTATCTTCGTATGAATGTTAGTTTTCATGATATTTGCCAAAACATTATATAGTGTTAGCGATATCAAGTTGAAACAATTATTTTTAACTTTATTACAGTTTTGAGAGTAGTAGTTTAATAATATTCATTAAACTAAATTTACAATAAAATTGATTTCTAGTTCGGTTAAATCTTTTAATTTATGAAAAACGTATATCTCAGGAAATATAGGCGCTCAGATGTCTGCTAGTATTCAAATTAAAGGTAATAAAATGTACCATAAAGTAATTCAAAACGTTTATCTTCGTAGCAGTAGTAGTTTTTATGATATTAGACTAAAATAAATTCACAAAACGCTGAATTATATAACATTAGTAGTTAGTGTATTTATTTTGAGAAATCTATGCCTTAGGAACTATGTGACGTATAGATGTCTATTAGCACTCAAGTCAAAGCTAGTTTAATGTACTATAAAGTAATTGATGATCTTTATCTTCGTATGAATATTAGTTTTCATGATTTTTGCTAAAATAAAATAACAAAATGTTAATTTCTAGTTGTTCGGATAAAATGTTATATTTTTGAAAGAATATGTGTCTAGAACCATAAGACGTACATGTATCTGCCAGCATTCAAATCAAAGGTAATTAAATGTACCATAAAGCTAAATAAAGCTAGTTTGTTAGAAAATATCATGAAGACTACCTCCCCTACAAAGATAAAGGTCAAAAACTACTTTGTAGTACGTTAAACTAGCTTTAATGTGAGTGCTAATGGACATCTGTTTTATGAAATGTTGCTTTTTAAAAAAGTATATCTTAGGTATAGAACGTAAATAGCTATATTAGAGCTTAAATTCTTCTATGTTTCTTGATAGTTTTAAAGCTATGAATCTCTGAAAGAATTTTTTTTTTTTACTTTTTCAACAGACTTCATTTTTTATTCCCCCTACCTATACTAGCTACATTAATCAATTTTGACTTTTAATTATACATAGTTCCCATTTAAGTAAGAAAAAATTGATTTTTTCATCCGGGCCCTTAGACAATAGAAACATGGTTGCCTGGTCTTATTGCAGCAGACTATGCATCTTGGTTTTCAGATGATTTTTTGTTGATATATTTAAATACGATGTATTTTATGTATGGTTAAATAAAATATTACTGATATGTTGGATCCATCCGTGACACCTCTATGACAGAGACGTGACATAAATATGGCAGGCAGGAGCGAGCGGAGATCGATAGAGAGCGCTCAACCTCTTCGGCTAAAGGTCAGCTCACTGTAGTTACATTTTATCCTCTTCTTCTATCATCATCCCTTTGTTATATTTACCTATTGTTTATTATTTACAAAGTTATATATTTGTATTTTGAATTAATAAATAAATAACCAATATTAATATATTTTTATTTATTACCAGATCGGTCTGGTGGGCCTTACATGGTTGGTACAACAGTTACATATTTTGTAAGATACTATATGTATCTATGGTTTTTGCCCAACTCCGCCTCGAGCAGCCTGTGCTTCAGTCTTCGAGAAGAGGTTGGATTTCTCAAGTCTGTTCCTTTAACTGTTGGTTACTAGGAGTAATGAAATTCATTAACCCCATTAACTGAAGCCCAGACTGCTGCAAAACATTCTTTTATAAATTTTTAATAAATTTAAAATTAATTCATAGTCACACTACCTCTATTTACTTATTATTATTATTCATTTTATTTATTCATTATTATTATTATTTTTTAATAAAGTATTCTATTAATTCCATTTGTAGTTCCCTATGCGATTGGCTATTTTTTACAAACCAAGGTGCATCCACTGCGATTGTTTGAACCTTATTTTGAAACGATTGTTTTATTTTTTTTTGCTTTTCAAAAGTTCATACTCGTTTCTGAAAACATTCAGATTATATGTAAAATTAGTTTTTTTTTTTTTTTTAAGATTTTGAATAACCACCATTTCTTGTAAGTCCACCAGCTATCATGCCACCAATGTATAACCGCCATAAGCGGACGATATTTTTTGCTCATCTTTATATGCCATACGGCAAACGAAGATATCATGTAAATTTGTATGTATAAAGAGGTTTGAAATTAAAAAAAAAGATTTTGAATATTGGCTTTGGTTTTTGTTGTTCTAGATATGATATAAATGTAACATTAGCAAACAAATTATCCACAGATTATTTTACTTTAAATTATTAAACGCTCCTTTGAGACTATCCGGATAAATATGTGGAATTGAGTGTCCACGTTGCCAAGAATTTGTGCGTAAGCCGTTTCCACATTGGTGTTGCCTCCGAGTTTAGATTTCACGGATTTCTTTTCGGCGAGCTGGCGAGATGTGACGCAGATCAGAAAAAAAAATTCTAAGCTATATATTCCTTGATTCCTTCATGAAATATATTTTTTAGAATAAACGTTATAATGTTTAATATGTTCTAATATTTTAAAATCATGTATAATGTCTGTGAACAACGACCCAACTAATGCATCACAAACACTAAAGACATACATAACATCTATTGAAGAATGGTGTCAAAATTAGAGAATCAAAATAAATCTTGACAAATCCCATCAGATAACTTTTACTCTCCGTCGTAAACCTCTACCCTCCTGTCCTACAGTATCCTTTCTAAATACTCCATTAACGCCTGTTGAACAGACTCGATACTTAGAACTCCATCTTGATAAGAGATTTACTTGGAATCCACACACAAGACTGAAACGACAAGAAACTGCTCGTAGATTCCGATTGCTATATCACTTACTTGACAAACGCTCTAAACTTTATCAGATCAATTTGGACATATGGAATTGAGCTCTGGGGCTCCACAAAACCATCAAATTCCTCCAAAATCCTACGTAAAATCCTTGATGCTCCTTATTACGTTACAAATAAACTCATTCTCAAAGACCTTAACATCGCATTCGTTGCAGATTTGGCCCAAAACAGATATGCCTCTTTTCATTCCAAACTCCTTAACCATCCTAACACATTAATTCTTAATCTTTCATCCTTAACAATCCCTGATAATCCTCCGAGGCGTCTGAAAAGAAGATGGCCACGTGACCTTCTAATTTAAATTAATGTTTGAAGTACCACCAATGGGTGGTTCCTTCCCAAGGTTTTCAAGTGTATATGAAACATACAACATATTTACTTATTGTAATATTTTGTACAGTGGTAAATTATATTGAATAAATAAATAATTTAGTATTTTTTTCATTATTGAATTAATAGCCTTTCTTTGCTTCAATGATATGGCATGTCCTATTCATTACCTAAGACCACCTACGAGGAAAACAAAAACACTTTTAAACCGAGCTTGGAGACTCAAACTCAGGAAACGGTAATCCACAACTGCTTCCTGTAACTCTGTCCGACGTGTCCTGTGAAAAACCACACCATCCAATCCGTAACACTTCAGCATAATAATCAGAAAATAAGAGGTCATCGTATGTATGAGGATAGTTGACAACTTCCTCAGTACACCAAATATCATTGTCTCACTTATAGCTACCTATGATTAAACAGTACACCTATTCACTGACACATTTTTCACCTATTCCCATTTTTAACAACTCGTTCGTACAATAGATAGATGAGTACGACAATATATCACTAAGAAGATACACCCACAAACATGAAAAACATATCATTTTAAAGCACCCTCAAATCAACGTATCATTTTGAAGGAAAGCTATAAAGAAAAAAACTCAGCTCAGATATAAACATTTATTTTGGTTAAGTTGACAGCAAAAACACTAACGGATAATTAAAATAAATATTTAGGAATAAAAGATAAAATAAAAATGGCGTTAAAGAAAAAATAAAATAAATAATGAACAACTATATAAAATAAAATACTGTCTACTACACCGCTAGATCAGAAGAGATAGGTCTTGATACCAGCAGTATTTACTGTTGAGAAGTTATAGAGGCAGATTTTATAGATAACTTTCAAAAATGGTCAAAATATGGTGTGCCCACGTCTATACTGATTCAAATTAAGGTACCCAATTGTCCAACCTTAATTGACTTAGTATAATACCACACATCGTATGCCTTGGCTGTATTAACATTGATAACAAACGAAATTAAATGTTTAAACACAATATAGCTCTTGCCTCGTGCCTGGTAACAGAATCAGTCCAACTACTAAATGCGACTAGACAGCTGATTCAGACGTAGACCCGTGGCTAAGCGACTTCAACCAAATAATCCTCACTGACCGTTATTCCTACTTTTTTTTATTTTGGATTATTCGGATTTTACCGAGTTTAATCCAAATTATTTGACCGTATAAGAGAAAATCCTAAAAAAAAAAAAAAAAATCACTAATGGGGTACTAATGGTTGGTCGATTTTTAACGAAAGCATTGCTATAATATACTGGGTATACACACGCTCTAAAGAAAACGTGAATCTCCGTGGTAAACTCGAATTAGAGTTTCACGATTGTAACACGATTTCAAGACGAGTTCAGGTCAGGCCAATGGCGGCATCGACACTCATTCCTTTTGTTTTTCCATTCCATAGATGTGTCTGCGTATATTATAGTATTTAAATGTAGGAATGACTGTAAACGACGGTAAGTCGCTTAGCAACCTTCAACCAAATAATCCCCACTGCCCGTCATTCCTACATTTAAATACTATAATACATAATATAAATATATCTTTTAAAAATTAAATAAACTACTTAATAAAATAATAAAAGTAAATATAATTAAATTAAATACTAAGACTGTTTACTAATTAATTGTTGAACTGGGAGTGAACATATTGCAATGGACAAAATGTGAACCGAACTTGAATCATGAACTGTTAAAAATCAAATAATATAAAATATACAGTAATACACTTGATTAAATATATACGTTAATTATATTCATAATTTAGGTGACTACGCTACTTTTTGTTTTCAAGCGCTCCTAGCGGATTTTATGTAAACTATCATAAGAAGGTTATAAGAAATGTTCGTAGTTTTCATATGATTAGCTTTTTGTTTAGGATCTTTTTATTTACTTTTTAAAGATCCTTTCAATTACTTGTAATAGTTCACTATTAGTTTATAAAGTACACAAGTTTATAATATGTTCGTTTCTTCATTATTTTTAATTTACATTTACTTACTTTACTGGCTTTTTATTTATTTTATATTTTTATTCCCTATTTTTTAACGTTTCCTACTGTTAAAAGATAAAAATATTTAAAACATACATACAAACACGCAGAGACATGTATAGAATGGCGAAACAAAAGGACGGCCTAGATACAGAGTGTCGATGCCGCCATTGGCTTGACCCGACCTCGTCTTAGGACCAAGGATGTCTCACTCGTCTGGATATTTCAAGATCTTCCTGTTGTATTTCTTATATATTATATACATATGTTTGCTTTATATATATTTTTGTCCTTATTTTCACTTTAACTTATCTATATATGGAATACATAGTAAAGATTAGTATTGCGATCGTGAAAAAACCACTAATTCGAGTTTTCGACGGAGGTTAATGTTTTCTTTAGAGCATGTGTATACCCAGTATATTACAGTAATGGTTTCGTTAAAAATCGACCAACCGTTAGTACAACTTTAGTGAATCGATTTTTTTTTTTTTTTTGTTTTAAATGGTCTAACAATTTGAATTAAACTCGAAAGATCAGTGTATAATTCAGTCATATATAATAATTCATAATTCTTATCAGAGTTTGGCGAAAAGTATGTGATTGGCTACTGACCAATACATTTTTATTCAGAGTTTGTATTTCTGATTTTGTTTACACAAATAGTGTTTTACTCGAATAAAAATAGGACTAAAAATAAAGAATACTTTCGTATTCGAATTTTTGATGTATTTCAATTGAATAAAAAATTATTCTCGTACATATGTATTTCGAATTTTGAGTCGTCTTATTATATTTTATTTTTTTTTTTAATAAAAGATTATTCGTATAAAAAATTCCCTAATACTAATATATTATTATGCTTATGTAATATTTATTTTTATTCCATCCTTCCAACTTTCTAAATACATCAATATTGAATAATATTATGATTATATTGACTTTGATTATCAAAATCATAATCCCTATAAATTATACAATATTTTGGTGGACTAAAATAAATTTTAAAAATTGTAAGACATACACATGACCTTATGTTTCAAAAAAGAGTATATAATTGTTAAAATTAACACTTTAATATATTTAACATTTATAAAAATAGTATAGAAATTACTATATGAAATTTATTGTAGGTGAAGATATATTTGTTTAGATTATAGACTAGATCATTTTATTAATTTTAATTAACAAAAAAAAAAATGTTCGAGATTCCGATTTTGATGAGATCCAAGGAATAATATAACAAAAAATATATCATAAAATGACATAAAATAAAAAATATGTATGTATACTATTAATTGATGTGCAATGCACTGTTAATATTACGCATACATCCATTTTTTTTTTTAGTTCATTCAATTTTTTAAATATATTTCTTAATTGAGTCTAAAAGTAGACATTTCAGCAATATTCATTTTTAAAAGAACTTTATTATCATAATAATGATAATAATCTCTAGAAAGTTTACAATATGTGAGTGAAATAAAATAAATATAAAAAATTGGTTGAGATAAATACCTTATACTTTAAAAGATCAAAAGTATATAAATTAAAATTAGAAATTTAATAGATTTAACATTTACAAAAATGGAATAGAAGAATAAAAATTTGTATATTGAATTTATTATAGGCAAGATTATTTCACTAATCATAATTTACAAAAAACATTTTTGACGTTTCAGATTCCATTCTATCTTAAAAAAACAATATAAAAATTCCAAATATATATAATCAATTAATGACATCTTTTAAAAAAAAATTATGTGTGAATCCAAAAATATGAAGAATTGAAAATTCTTGTGGACTGAAATTCATGATCTGAACAGAATAGCATAATGAAATAAAATATGCATAGCTATTGTTAGACATAAATATCTTGTAATATGATCGAAAGCATATAAGAGTTAAAATTAGAAATTTAATTTATTTAACGTTTACAAAAATAGAAGAGAAATTTATTTTTGGAACAACGTACATATTTCATTTCATTTTTTCTTTGATAAAAAAAGTTTCAAAACATCAATCCAGACTGGTATATTAGGTGTATGCAAATAGCGGAGAGAAATGGTCGTGTGACGGATTAGAATCTGGGTCAGAGAGAACTGTTACAACGGAAAGAAAGGGATTGTGTTTCAGTGAATGGTTCAGAGGCACGCAACCATCAAGGGGGGAAGGACATTTCTAGTCTTGGGGGAGGGGCGCCGGAATTGATGGTCCTGTAGCGATCCTGAGGTTCGAGGTGTCTGCTGTCGGGGCAGTTCATCAGTCTGGGTGTGGTCGAGGGGAATGATGTCAGTCTTGGTAATGTAATGTTGGGAGGGGAAAATAGATAGAATGATTCAATCATAGCAAAGATTCATTAAAAGGGTGTTGACGATTGACAAGTGGAATGATCGTAGAAATCATGATTCATTAAGTTTGTCATTGTGGGCACACTCACGCACCACACAACTTTATGATCCTCTTCCTAACACACACAGGAGGGGAGGAGGATCTAGAAGTGACCAGCCTATTTTAATAATGGTGGGGGGTTAAGTTTTTCAATTCGTGGATCAGCCATGAAATGAAAAAGTCCATACTCCAAGCCGGATTCGAAGAGGCAGTGGCCTTTGTTCGCAAGTTGCTAAGACCTGAGCTACGGACGGCCCATGCAACCCATAACTTTACTTACCCTCTACTTTGAATTGAAATCAATCCTCCCTCGTTTTAAAACAGAATTGTATTATTCACTTTAGCAGTACCTCCCCGTCCTGCTTTTCACGAAAAGGTGATAGAACACAAATAAGTTGAAGTAACTTATTTAATCGTGCCAACGTTTCGGCCAGAATTTCTAGCCTTCATCAGGGCTGTTAGCTTGAAATCTTACCGCCAAGATAGATTAGAAAGAATTTGACGATTAGCCATATCTCCCAGGGATTCCTGTATTTCACTTAGCAGCTTGGAATTGAACCTGGATATTTAAAAAACTCTTACGAGACGACTCAGAATAAAATTAGTGTTTTATTATTATTCTATTTGTTTGTTCTTGGTAGACTGATCTACTGCTGTGACTATGAATGATGGTCTGATCTCACATTACCGTCTAATATTGAATTTTTTTAGCGAGTCACTGAAGAGGATCTAGGAGGGTGAATTCAGGAGAGCGAATTTGTTGATCGGGTGAATTAAAAAATGGTGAAATTGGAGGAGCAGAAATGAGAAAGAAAAATAGGAATCAATGAAACATTTGTATTTGTTGTACAGACCGAAATGGATTGTAAAAGGAAACTGTAGGAGTGAAAAAAATGTTTATTATATCCTATTATTGTATCTCTTTTTTTTCTGATTATACCATGTATGTGTAATTTATATATGTCCGATTACGGATTGATAAGTATGCTGTGTGAGATAGAAACCTAATGTATTTAGGCAGCATAGATTAATGAAGTATTTCTCTCTTCTAGGATTGTTGTTGGAGTTTATGGATAGATGAATGTCAGTAGATAGATTATGGTTTTTTAACTTTTCCGATATTTCATCGCATTAATAATCCAGTTGGGTATACTTTATCGAACTCTTCTTAACGGCCATAATAAGCAACTATTTTTCTAAATTGTATGACCCAATTAAAGTTTATATATGGATTCTTTGTACCTAGCGAAATTATTTTGTTGAAGCGAAGTCTTGGTAACTTCAGACATAAGTCCAATTTGGATCAGCAATTTATAATCTTGTTCATAACTTAAACTTAAGATAAAGGCTAAATGAATCCTCGCCTATATAGTGAAAACAATCGATTCAACTTAGCTGCATCGAAAGTTACTTATTACACGACCTAATGCTTTATATTTCATATATCGTTAAGTGAAATTAACAAAAAATAAAATTGAGTTGAGAAAATATCATTGAAGAGAGACACTAAGAATTAATTCTTTCACTAAGTGCATAGAACTTAAGTTTGGGCTGTTTAAGAAGCGCTAAACTTTACAACTAGTTCTAAAGACGTGCTTAGTTGCTATTGACTACGGGTCGTTCATTGTAATTAAGTTCTCCTACTTAAAGACTATCTATGTCCCAGCACCATTCCTCTCAGAGATCTTGAGTTAAAGAATCTTTTTCAAAAATATGTTTTATGTATATATATATTTAATTTACAATTACAACCTGCCACAAATTTGGGTCATAATAAAAATAAGTAAAACAAAAATTAATAAAAATAAAAGAATAATAATAAATAAAATAAAATAAGTAACTAAAAAATAAAAAAAGGATTATGATATTGCCTTATAATTAGAACTTATCTACAGTTTCCTTGTTGTTTTTTTTATTATGTTATATATATTTTTATTTTAATGTATTCATTTTCTATATTTAAAAATTTTCATATTTTATAATTTCTGTCAATATTCGTTGTCTTTTGCTTTTTAATTTTAATTAAATATTAGTAATGTGTCAGAATATGTTAGATTTTTATGTATATATGTTGTTACTTTATATTATTAATTTTATTTTTTACTATTTATCATGTATTGAAATTTTATCTTTTATTTGTTAAAGAGAGAGAAAAAAATATATAAGGTTAATAGAGAATATTATATTTAAATACATCGGAAAATATGGAAAAAAAAATTAAGAATAATAAAAATAAAAGACCAAAATATATAAAATAAAAATCATATAGTGCTATTATATATTTTAGATTAATTTTTCTTTGCCTATGTTTTGTAATATTTAAGTAGTTATGGTTTTGCTAGTTCTTAATGTTCTGTGTTGTAAAAAATATTTTTCTTTTCTCACTAGTTAAAATTATCTTGAACTATATACAGGAATTTCTCAGTATTTGATTACATTGTCATATAGGTTAGAATGATGCGAAATATTTTATAAGTAATGATATTTAAGTATGAATTTTCATAGTCAAGAGAGTTCAGGGAGGGATTTTTGAAGAAGAATCAGTAGACTGTCGTATTGTTAAAACCTTGTAATCTTATATTATGTTAAATGTTAATAATTTGTACTATGAGTGCATATAGTTGTACGCACACACGCATCCCCTCAGACGCACACACTCGGACACGGCCTCGGGTGGGTACAGCAGGTAGAGGGGCCAGAAGGGCTAGGGTTAGGTTGGGCGGGATCAATACGGCCAGGACAACGCTAACCCCAGCTTCGGGTATTCACTAGGTTCGATTCACGTTTCAGAAAGTAATTGAATAAAGTTATACTGTAAGAATTATAGAAAGCATTGGATTAGTCGAGGTGCTATTGTAGTAGAAGTATCCACTGTCTAAAATAGCTGAGAATAAAAATGTACAATTATACATTATACTATATACAATTATATAGAAAAAATACAATTAAAATAAAAACATCATCAGTTAGAATTTGAATATCCATATACGTCTTCATTTTAAAATGTGGAAAAAAAATTGATAATGAAATTCATTGGGCACTATTACAGTAGAACTCTGTTTATTCGACCTTGTCAAGAACAATGCAGCCGGTTAAGCGGGAGACTCAATACTAATATAACTACATAAAAAAAATTAATTTGTCCATATATATAATCCATATAAATTAATTAATTTGTATGTGGCTGCTTATTCCTCGTAGAGCTCCCTAATCTCGTGTTGACTCACAGCTACAGTAACAGAATAAGTGTCTGAAGAATATATGCAACAGCAGGATTCGAATCCGTGTCCTTGGAGTTCGTAGCACAGTGCCTTACTACTGAGCCACGCTGCTCCCAATTTAAATAATAAATTGGGTATTAATATAATTTAAAATAAAAACTTCTTTATATACACACGATTTTAATTTTTA
>NW_027106378.1:35567-37876 GCF_000696795.3 Halyomorpha halys | reverse complement strand
CCATACACGAATGATTTAATGCAATAAAAAAGAAACAATAAATTTACAACTATTCATTTGAAGAAGTTTCGTCTCACTCTGCAGGGCTTCATCAGGGCTGAAAAAGATACAAAACGACTAAAATAATGTTAACAATGTAAAACACAAACGTAAATATGTTAAGAATAAAAATTGTGTTAATATAAGTAAAAAAAACTATACATAAATAAGATGTACAATAAGCATATATTAAAAAAGAAATAACATAGACTATTAGATTTTTTTTTTAAATTTATTTATTGATATTTACAACTGTACATAAATACATCAAGCAAATTTGAGAAAAACATAATGGTGTGGTAAAGCATGTAGAGAAACTACCCATTGGTAGCACTCTAAAAACATTTTTACAATATAAGGTCTCGAGGCCATCTTCTTTTCAGACGCCTCGGAGGATTGTCCGGAATAAAAGAGGAAGCAAGATTAGAAACTAATGGGTTTGAGTGGTTAAGGAGTTTGTAATGGAAGGATTGTTATCTGGTTCGGGCTAGATCAGTCACAAATGGAACATTAAGGTCTTGTGTACGATTTTATTTGTGTATTATTGCAAAGTAGGGAGCATTTAGGATTTTACGAAGGATTTTGGATTCTAAGGATTGGATACCAGAGGAATTCTTCCAGGAAGGTTTAGTGGAGCCCCAAAGCTCAACACCGTATATCCAGATAGTCCTTATAATTGTTATGTAAATCAGTCTTTTGTAATGAATTGGAAGTTTTGACCGTTTGTCTAGTAAGTGCTGTAATAGTCGAAGTTAATGTGCAGTTTCCTGTCTTTTCAGTTTTGTGTGAGGATTCCAGGTTAGTCGTTTGTCCTGATGTAGTCCAAGATAGCGGATCTGTTCGACAGGGATAAGGGCAACATTATTGATGTATAGGGCAGTCAGTAGGTTTACGACGTAGATTAAAACTATTACATTTAAAATAAAAAGATGACGTAATAAAACGTAAAAATAGAAGATTAGATGTAAGAGAAGTAAAAACAAAAATTTCATAAACTTTTTCGGAAAATTAAGGAAGTAAGATGAGAATAAATAAGTTCAAGAAAGTATAAATAAATAAAGAACATATAAGGAAGATTGAACTAAAAGATGTATAACAAAACTTTTAGCTGGATACACGAGGCAAATATGAGAAGAATTTATGAACCTTAAAATTTCAGATATCGACTGTCTAGATAGAGACACAGGAAAATATTGAAAAAAACTCTCCAATATTGGAAGAGGAAAAAGGAGGAATACGAAGTGGTCCAAAGAAAGAAAAGAAAGGCAGTCGACTCCCAACGAAGCCTAACCAATGATATTGTTGTGGTCCTTAGTGGCCGGTATGTGATAAAAAAAAGAAAAGGCAAATCAGATAAGTATCTAATTGGTATTTGGACAATGTTAGATAGGATTTTTTCTCTCTATATATATACATATATCATATGTTTACTATCACCGATATGGAATGGAATGAATAACAAACATTAGCATAAATAAATAGGAATAATAACATATAAATTATTCATAATTTTACATATTTTTGCATTTTTATTGCACCAAAATTCCGGTGTATTGTTATAGCTGTAAAACCAAAGATAAGCTAAGCCTCTTCGTTGAGGTTGGGGCCAGATTTCATATAAATACGATACAGTTGATGATAAGCGTATCAGGTTATAGCTCTCAACAAGAAAACAAATCGTCGGCAGAATAATACGAAGTATCATCCAAAATAAATAATAAGTTATTAGAAAGGTTTCCAAAATATGGAATTAATTAAAAAATTGGAATAAACTAACTGTAGGCATGATGCAATTCAAATTAGTTGTGAAGTATCTGGGGTCACTGATCTTCCTGACAAGGAATGTGAGCTCATCACAATTCTTGGCAAAATAAAAACATTTTACTTCTTGGAATGTTTTTTTTTTTTTTCCTTTTCGAAAATCTGTGCCAGTATTTATATTTGGCACTAATGTATAACTACGTTTTATAAAGTTATTAATTTAATTACCTTAAGAATCTTCTTCCGTCAATTTAAAAACCGGCAAGCACAACTTATCATTAATATATTTACAAATAGTTAATTTATTAAAAAAGTAATTTTTTATAATTTATATATTTTTATTTTATTGATTGGAGAAGATGATCGGGGGTGCGGTCAGCAAAGAAATAACATAAATAAACAAAAAATATTTATTTATACCGACGTTTCGTGATTTTCAGGTATTCATTAGGGCTATAAAAACAAAAAGACAACAACCATCATTTAGAGAGAAAAAAAATTATGTAAAT
>NW_027106378.1:34156-35037 GCF_000696795.3 Halyomorpha halys | reverse complement strand
CATTTTCTCCAATCAGTAATATACGGTCAACTTTATATATACACTTCCTTATTTTTTTTAAATTTTATTATTTATTTTATTATTATTATTTTTTTTTCATTTTATTTTTTCTGCCCACTTCGTAATGTATTATTTCACTTCTTAACGTATTATTTCACTTCTTAAACTTTTTCTTACACATTTGTCGTCCCCCTCTTATATACGTTTCCTCTTTATAACTGTTGTTAAATACCCATGACACTTTGTCATCTTCTGGTATTTCGTTATCCTTGTACATATATATATTTTTTTAACATCTTCTAAAACTATTTGTCGTCACGCTTTCTTCATCTAAATATTTTGTACATTTTATTTTTTGTTTTACCCTCTTGTAACGTATCTTATATTGCCGCAGTATACCATTAGGCGTTTGATTTTCAAGCTAACAGGTACGTTTTATTCTCTTTTTTTTTTCTTTACCTACGTTATTAGTTATGCTCACTATATTATTATTGTTGTTATAAAAAAAATGTTTTTTTTCTTCTATTTATTTCTTTTGTTAAAATTTACTTATACTTTGCATCTTTATCAATTATTATGCTTACCTTCATTCTCTTTCTCTTAATTTTTAAATTATTAACAACTAATGTGTTCATACTTCTTTGCATTATATAACTTCATTTTTATTTTATTTCCTGGATTAAGTTATTTTACCCACTTTTTCTATACTTACTGTGGTTGTTATCTTGTTCTGTTCTTAGCCCTGAAGAAGGCTAGAAACTCTAGCCGACACGTTGGCACAATTAAATTGGTTATACCAACTTATTTGTGTTTTATTTTGATTGCACTCCAATCATCTTCTCCTCGTACGTCATCCACGGTCAACTATCTATCTATATATA
>NW_027106378.1:31721-33236 GCF_000696795.3 Halyomorpha halys | reverse complement strand
TTATAGTCTAAAGCAGTAGTTCCCAAACTTTTTGTCCTACCACTCCCTTTCCAGGAAAAATATTACTTAGCGTCTCATGGAAATCGATTTTTAAAACTTTAAATAGGAAATATATAGGTATTAGTGTTTCTAATTTTTTTTCGCAAAATATAGCAAAGAAAGGTTTAAATTAGAAAAATTGAACTTGGAAATTATGAAATTATTTATTGAACTCAGAATAGAATAGAATACAGAAAAAAGTTAAAACATTCGAAATCATCGTAATTAAAAGGATTAACGAGGTGTACTGCTACCAGTTTAGTAATCCTCGGCTCTATTAGAGTCAGCAGTAACATTGTTCACCGTGACGACTTGCAGTTAGTCATAGCTCCCCAGATGCATCTGTGGCCATCACCATCTCCCTGAATCACTGCAGCGGCCAAATTGGGAATCACTGGTCTATCGAGATACAGCGGCGTTTTGTCTAATAAGTCATATACTTAAAATATTAAATAAAATTTCTTTTGTTCTTGAGTGCCAATTATAAATATTGGCCGACTTTCCAAAAGTTAAAAAAAAAAAAAAAAAAAAAAAAAAAAAAAAAAAAAAAAAAAAAAATCCAAGACGTAAAGTATTTTCATTTTGTCAGGAATTGTGATAGTTATATCTCACTAGATTCTATGTAAAATATTCACTGCCGAACTTAATACAATATCACTTCACTTCTGTATGTCTTTGACCTATAATAATATAATAATAATTACAGATACGCTAAGCTTTTAAAAAGGTTTAGATCATATGTTTTCAAAAACTTCACTTATATAAAACACAGGGTATGTCAGTTAAATTTATATGGGGTCCAAGTCACGTAGGAATCGCAGGAAGCGAACTGCCTGACCGAGATGCAAGGAAAGCACTCGCGCTCTAGGGATAGGAAAGCAATTTCAAGTTAGAGAGATAAGTAAACCTCTCTGGAAAAGGAAATTAAAGATGGGTGTCAATTTCTATGGAATGAAGTCCCTATTAGTAAACAAAAAATTATAAAAAAGGAAGTCAATCCCTGGAGTAACTCAACCCGTTAATACCGTAGAGAGGAAATCGTCCCAACTAGGCTGAGAATATGCCACACGAGGCTCACTCATTCCTAAAACAAAGACAAAATCCTCCGAAAAGCCTGAGTTCTAATTAAAATTTCCCTCATATCCCAATAATGTCCATAATTCACACCGTACCACAATAGGTTTAGATTAAACTCTGATATATCAACAGCCCTTAAGGACGATAATAAAGCAATAGAATTAGTACTTAAGTTTTTTCATTTACTATAAGCTATATCACATCGAATAATATAATGCTGGAATATTTGTTTTGTGATAATATTGTTGCCCCTAACAATTTTATTTTTAAATTTTCACCTCCATACTTGCTTTCATTATTTTATATTTATATTTACTATCACTCAAGGTAGTATCCTTGGTCCCATCCTCTACACCGTCTATACAGCAGACATTCCAACCAATCCTAACACTATCCTCA
>NW_027106378.1:30060-30816 GCF_000696795.3 Halyomorpha halys | reverse complement strand
CACCATGTCATAAAAAAATGCACTGAAAAATTTATTACTTTATTATTGTTTCTATTATATAACTTATACACCTTTGCACCTCTATTTATTTTGTATATTGTCTTTTCTTTATCATATTATATTTATTACATCCATTATATATATTTTTTACTTTATTTATTTAATTTCTTCCCCCCCTATTATGTACATTATCATTTAATGTTTGCCTATTTTTAATTTCTTCTGCAATTTCTAATACTGTTTAATGTAAAATAATTTTCAAATGTAACATATTTTTACACTTTTAAACTTCGTGCAACCCCTTTCGCACTGACCTCTAATCTGAAACGTACGTTTCCTGTCTTCTTATATTCATGATTTTACTCTTATTCCCTTCTTTCCATCTTTTTGTGTGTAATGTTTTTTATTTCCTTTTTATTTGTTGTTATTTCAGTTTTCATTAATTGTCTAAAATCTTTTATTAATTTTTAATTTACTTTGTTCATTCATAATTACATCATTTAAGTGTTTGTATCGTTTTTAGCTCTGATGAAGCCCTGCAACGTGGGGCGAAACGTTAGCTCATAATAATAGTTTTACGTCTATTTTATTTTCTCTATGACCATACCCGGACCATCTCCCTTTTCTATTATTACACACGTATATTTAAAGCATTATATATTTATAGTCTAAAGCAGTAGTTCCCAAACTTTTTGTCCTACCACTCCCTTTCCAGGAAAAATATTACTTAGCGTCTCATGGAAATCGATTTTTAAA
>NW_027106378.1:26614-28440 GCF_000696795.3 Halyomorpha halys | reverse complement strand
ATATAATGCTTTTAAAGCTTTGAATTGTAATATTACAAGATTCGGTTATGTTATCGATTATTAAAGTTAGGAGCACGAAGAAAATCGATTATAGCTAGAGGCTTGATGCATCAGCAACTATTTGCGTTTGCGTAGGCCATCTCGATCCAATATTGATACTCCAATGCCGTAGTAGACTAAATTTATCTCTTCCCGTTAAATTTCCAATGGCAGTACTGGGAACTTGCATATTTAAATATAATTTGACTGTAATCGGAATTTTTGGTCGATCTATATTGCAGTGGTTAAATAATGTGAGAATTGTTAATCTTGAACTAGCGCATAATGTTTTAGTGTTTGTTGTTTTATAAAATTATTATTTAGAATAATTCTAGATTTTTTTGAAAAAATGATGGTTGGGGATTGGATCTGAGAGCGCTTGCCTCAGAAGATTGTCTAAAGGATTCGATTCCCATCAAGGTCAGTCAATATTTATTTCAAGGCGACCCGATTCCCACTCTGAGTCTGTACAGGTCCTTAATGGAGGTCTTGAGCCAAAAAAAAACAAACATTTGTTTTTGTCTTCCTGCTTGCGTACGAAACTTCTCGCTGAGCGTATCACACAATTTTCGCTCATCACCCTAATGTGAATAGCTACTATAGTGACAAGTAAATGCTATCATTCTTTGCTAAATATAATTTTTTAACTTTTGCTTTCCAGTCTGTATTACAACTCAATTGCCAGAAATGTGTTTTCAACCTGGAATTTCGATCTTCTTTGGTTGATTTTTTGATTATTTTATACTTTATATTTATCCATTTTTCGCCACCAGAAAAAAAAGTGAAATGGTTTTTAATGTAAAATAAACAAAATTTAACTTAGTTTAGAGGAAGCCATTTTGAAAATTTGGTATTTATGCTCTGTCAAACTATTTCAAACTAGCTAATATTCTGGAAATGAACTGGGGGACATTGCAGCTAAACAAGCACTTGCTCTTCCGGGTCAGGGCGCGGCCATTTTGACAACACAAGAAATAAGTCTTCCAATGAAAAATGAAATATCATCTAATTGGCAAGCCATGTGGGATGAAAGCCCGCCAAGCAAATTAAAAACTATCAAAAAAAAAAACACTAAACCATGGACCACATCAAACCGTTCCAATTGCAGGGAGGAGGTAGCTATTGCCAAATTGAGAATAGGTCATACGAGTTTAACTCATAGATATCTGATCAGTAAGCAGCCACCGCCAAAATGTCAATACTGCAACAGTGTACTTACGGTCAGTCACATATTTGAGAAATGTATTTTTTATTCTGCGAACTAGAGTAGATTGGGAGTAGGACCGAGTGTATCGGATGCTCTGAATGATGACCAGAAGAACGTGGAAGTGGTCTTAGTTTTCTTAAAAAGGAATGGCCTTTTGAATATGATTTAAACCAGAAAATCTGTTATACGTAATAAAAAAGACCAAAAGAAGTAATTATTTAAATTTTTTTTCGAAATTATTTAAAGAGAAAAATAAAGTGAAATAGAATTATAGAAATAGAATATAAAGCACGAAACATGGGCGTTGATGACCTCAGGGTTTTACGCCCTAAAGCCCCAGACAACAACAACTAGCTAATATTAAAGGACACACTATGCATAATCTTTTCACTTTTTTGGGACTGCTTATTATTGTTTGAATTTTTTTTTACCTCGGTTATTAAATAGATAAATAGCATTATTAATATATATCTAAATATATTTACATACTTATAAGTTATTTGGTCTCAGAGGATCTCAGAATGAGAAGCTTTATTTTTTATGATCGTAATGTTTCCCCTTACTATTTATTTCATATATA
>NW_027106378.1:24363-26564 GCF_000696795.3 Halyomorpha halys | reverse complement strand
TATCGAAATCGAGTTTTCGACGCAATATAAACATTACACGTTTTAAAGCCCACCTAAGAACTGAGTCTCGTATAACGTAATATATGTGTGTGTGTAAGTAAAAGTAAAAAATGAAGATTTGCTTGTAAGCAAACATTAGTTATAATTTAGCTTCGCTGCTAAATTTAACGGGATGTTTCCATATGTTCGTAAATACTACGACCTCTCACTTGGGAATACGCCTTGCTCAATCTCGACTTGCGATTATAAACACTACAAGACTTGTGATGTACATGTTCGTGCTACGGTCTCGTATCGTGTGCATAATATGACTTCCTGCCACACCCCGATCTGTTTTAATTGCTTACGAAACGTAGATTATCGTGTCATGGAACGGTAATTTTAACAATTCTCGAGTCCAAAAAGTTTCTGATTACATGGACAGATAAAAAAATAAATAAAAATCTAAAAAAAATAAAACTTCATGTTCATGCGTTAGGAAAACGAATTAAGTAATTACCGTATTTACTCCGATATAAGTCGACCCTGAAAATTTAATATAATAAATTTAAAATTGTGTTTCTAATCACAAATAAATTTTTAAATTAATTATATCATGAATATAAAAAAACTTTTTTTTATATAAGGCAATCCACAGTAATTGTACAAGAGTAGAAGAAAGTCAGTTATATCACCCCAATTTTTGAATACTTTAATGAAAACTATGTATAATTACTAGTCAAAATTAACGAGTTCTTGCTAAGTATAGGTAGAGGGAATATATTTACGATAGAGAAATTTACGTTCAATAGTTCCCGAGTTATAGCTTTAAGAGCACCATGTCATAAAAAAATGCACTGAAAAATTTATGAATTTATTTTGAGAAATCTATATCTCAGGAACCATAATGCGTACAGATGCCTATTAGCACTCATATTACACCTAGTTTAATTAGCTATAAAGTAATTTATGACATTTATCTTTGTATTAGTAGTAGTTTTTATGATATTCGCTAAAATAAATTGATTTATAGTTGTTCGGATTAAATTTCATGTGCAAAATTCATATTCATATGCGAATTTCATAAATACTACTACTCCTACTAAGATAAGTGCAATAAACTAATTTATAGTTAGTTAAATTACCTCTATTTTAAGTGCTGGCAAACATATTTACGTCTTATGTTTCCAGAGATATTTTTTTTCAGAAATAAAAAATTTTATCCGAATAATCAGAAATTATAGTATTATATGCAAATAACATGAAACTACTACTCATGCGAAGATAAACGTCATAAACTACTTTATATTACAGTAAAGTAACTTAAATTTTAGTGCAAATAGACATCTGTACGTGGAATGGTATTTTAAGTATAGATTACTCAATCCAATATCCTTCGTAAAATCCTTAATACTCCTTACTTTGTCACAAATCAAGTCATCCATCAGGACCTCAATGTTCCATATGTTGCCGATTTGGCCAGGACCAGATACCATTCCTTCCATGATAAACTTCTCAACCACCCAAATCCACTTGTTTCTAACCTGGTTTCTCCTTCATTACCTACTAATCCTCTAGGCGTCTGAAAAGAAGATGTCCTCGAGATCTTCTCATCTAGAAATGTTATTGGAGTTCTATCAGTGGGTAGATTCTCCACACGTTTGTATCATGTCACTATGACACGTACAGCAAATTTACTTGTTGTATATATGTGTATACAGTTGTAAATAACAATAAATAAATTATTAAAAAAAAAAAAATATTTCTCAAAATAAATCCACTAACTTTGTATTTTTTTAATGAAATGTTGCTTTTTAAAAAGTTATATCGCGGTAAATTTTAAACTTAGATAGCTTTATTAGGGCTCATATTTTGACATAATTTTCTAGTTAAAGATATAGTGCTCAGAATAAAAAAAAAATTTTAACGTTTTAAAACAGGCGCCATTTTTTATTCCCCCTACCTATACTTGGCAGACTAATAAATTTTGAATAGTAACTATACATAATTTCTATTAAATTAATCAAAACTTGGGATGAAATAACTGCCTTTTTTTCTCCCCGGCTCTTGTAGTATGATGTTTGCCTATGCATACTGACTTCAATCTTCAAGGTTTAATCTCTGAAACATTCCTAATATTATTATATCTATACTAGAATATTATAGCAATAGTTAATATTAAAAAAAAAATATTAGGTTACAATAAGTGACATTAATTGATT
>NW_027106378.1:19004-24256 GCF_000696795.3 Halyomorpha halys | reverse complement strand
ATATATATATAAAATTGAAATTTATAACTGTACATAATGATACATCAGTAAATTTGATGTGAGATCATCATGATATGATACACGCGTGTAGAGAAACTACACATTGGTTGCACTATAATGACTTTTTTACAGCAGGTCTCATGGCCATCTTCTTTTCAGACAACTAGGAGCATTGTCGAGAATGGAAGTGGAAGTAAGGTTAGGAAGTAGTGGGTTTAGTTGGTTAGGGAGTTTTTAGTTGAAGGATTTATATCTGATTCGGGCTATATCGTTTTCATAAGGATTCATTAAGGTCTTTATGTATAATTTTATTTGTGACAAACTAAGGAGTATTCAGGATTTTACGAAGTACTTTTTGATTGTAAGGATTGGATATGAGACGAATTAGAAGATCAGCTCCGTATATCCAGATAGGCCTTATTATAGTCATATAGATCAGTATTTTGTAATGGATTGGAAGTTTAGACCGTTTGTCTTAAGTGATGCTATAAATAAAATTTGTTATATATATTATATATGTATAATATATTTGTACATATTTGTTTTCTTAAGTTAATCCAATATTTCCGGAATGTTTAGTTAAGTTGCCAAAGTATATGGCATATATAATCCGGTGTCTATCAAATGTGTTTAAATTAAGTACTACTAGGTAGGATGGATACTTGCTTTAAAAATTTATTTATTGACAAGTTTACATAAAAATACATCCAGTAAATTTAATGTAAGATCATAATGATACAATACAGGCGTGTAGAAAAACTACCCATAGGAAGTACTATAATAATATTTCTACGTTCTGGAGGTCCCGAGGCCATCTTATTTTCAGACGGAAATTAGTAGATTTGGGTGGTTAGAGAATTTATTATGGAAAGATTGGTATCTGGTTTAGCATGGATATTCTAATGAGGAATTTTAATTTGTAATTAAATCACTTCTTCATGTTAAAACGATGACTTATATATCGATTGATTGATTTGATCGATACTGTAATCGAGTTGGATTAAGGTTGGTTAATAGTTGTTTAAGGTTTCATGAAGGCTGCCTCATTATTTATGGGAAATCCCTTTGACGTCAATTGCTTTTGCTGTGCTATCAATGTAGGTTTCTGCCTTGGGGCTTTTTATTCTTGGCTAAATAAAGGACGTTTTCGACATTGTTAAATTTCGAAGAATAGTGATCAAAGTAACGTTCGTCAACGACGAATTTTATTTTTTTTTCTGAACTAAAGGCAGACTATGTCGTTAATTTTATTTTTCTATTGATATTTCTTCCAGTGAAAAGGGCAATTACCTTTTTATGTTAAGAGGTGAACCATTTTAATTCTTGAATGAAGGCTATTTTATTAACCATGGCCTTCTAGATTCGATACGGTTTTTTATTTGTTTAAAAGCCTTGCTCTCTAAAATGGCGTTCAGAATTATAACATAAACCATTTTGTCATTGTTGTTTTCATTTATACTTATAATCTCTTTAAATTCAAACTTTTTTATTGACATTTGAAAATAATTCTGATAATAAATTATGTTAGATTAAGTTTACATGTTAAGATCACATGTTTCACACATCGTACACGAAACTACCCGCTTTGTATTTATAATACGTCTATATTACTACTCGTATTGCCAGAAATGTTTTTTCAACCTGGATTTTTTTAACCTCTCTATTTTCCGCTACTAAAACGGGATATGATTATTTACTTAAAATAAACAAAACTAAATTTACTTAAGAGTAAAGCATTTTAAAAATTTGATATTTGGGCTCTGTCAGACTATTTGGATGAGAATAATACTTAACTGATAATAAAAGTCATTTAATTCTCATCGATATTGCAATATACTGTCTAGAAATTTAGTCGGGATGCCAGGATAATCACTGAAGGACATTATCCAAAAATAAGTTAATTAATTAATTGATATTAAGTCCTGTAAAACTATTATTATAATTGGATTCTTTTCTAGAGGCTTTTTGTGTGTTTATCAGTTACCAATTTACTATCTTTATTGCTATAAAATATCTTTTAAAATTTTTTTGAGGTTAATCACTTCCATTTTTGAATGAATTATTTATAATTTATTCATGATATTGTACAACGTTTCGGGACCACTGTCCCATATTCATGCACTATAAAAACCAATAACAATATTAAAACTAACATTACACCAATCCTCATCCTTATATATTTTAATTTATGCAATAATAATCACCTCTTGAGTTCATATGGGAAATCATGTCAACCATTTGTGCATCTTTACTTCTCTCTGGCACAGCCATCACTCTACATTTCTTACTACCCCTTTGGACCTTATCTCATGTCCAGTGTGCTGTTTGGTTACATCCTTGTTTTTTATAAGTCCTGTTTTGTATTTAATATTAACTTAGTGATTTTTTATTTTTTTACATAAACCTGTTTATTTCATCAGGTTTTTATGTTTTTATTTTAAGTCTATTTATAATATCTGCGTAATGTGTATTTAAGTGTTTAGTGTCAGTTTTATAGTTTACTGTGTTTTGTATGTTTTTGTTATGTATATAGCTTCTAGATATCTTCTGTTTTTTTTGTATTTTGTGCCGGATCTATTATTTTTGGGTTTTCAAAATTGAATTCGTGGTTCAGTTTTATGCTGTGATAGGCCAGAGCTGTGATAGCACCAGACTTCCTAGAGAGATAATCCAGATATAAAATATCGTTACCATTAATTATATAACATAATAAGGGGTGGTATTGTGTAATATGATAGTAAATAGACAACATAAAGGAACTAAGTATTTATTGACAATTTATTGATGAATGATGTTAATAAATGATTGAAATAGTCCAAATAAATGATTGCCATAAAATATGATTATTACATTATTACTTATTGCCTAATATATACTTATAGCTGCTGATTTGGGTGGTGTGTGTGTGTCGAGGTATGTAGTGATGAAGTCTTAGCCATTGGTGTCCTGTTGTCATAACCGTGGGTGTCTCACCCCAGGAGGGCCCTTCTTATGACTTCTCCAAGTTTCTGTTTCTGTTTCTGTCTCCAATTTTTTTTTTTTTTCTAACATCCTATTTTATTTATTCTCAATCAATTACAATCATATATTACTTAACCAAGGAAAAATTATACATACACATATTTACATTTTATCTTGTTTTGCCTGATGGCAGTATAATATGAGAAAAACATTGTCCACTGAAGGCGGTTTGTACATGATTGGCGTGATGAGGTGTGGGTGACTTCAGCCTGGAGAGCCAGAAATCCTTCCCTCGGCGAGGACATCGACCAAGGGGACCGTGCTTTGCCATCTCCCAGGTCTTGGAGGAGGGGCGATAACTCGGAATAGGGGATTGGCACAGGCTTTCAGCCCATCAAAGAACTTGATGTGCCTACGGCCTATGAATTCCGGCACAGAAGGAAGTTGGAACTCCTCTCTGATAACACTATTCCTGGCCCTTTGGAGTGAGGTTCCTCTGACTATTCGCCGTAGGAGGGAATTCTGGAATCTCTGCAGTTTGGTCAACGTGGTCCGGTAGAGGTGCCGCATGATTGGTGTGTCATGGAGCAGAGTCGGACGTATGATGGCCTTGCAGATCTTCAGCTTGAGGAGGAGCGAGATCTGCTGTGAGGTGAGCAGGTGATAGAGTCTATACGACTTCTGTCGGGCTAGCTTAAGCCTCTCCCTGACGTGACTAGAGAAGGCTGTCTCCAATGCCCTTTTTTCCTGGTCTAGTTGTCCTGCCCTTTTCTCCCACCTCCCCTTAGAGGCGTTATTTTTTTTTTTAATATAATTTCTCATCGGCCAAAGGTGATTGAACACTCCCTAGGTGTTCGTCCCCCCTAGGCCGAAAGGGGGCGGAGAAGGGCTTCTCAACCTTTGTCAAAAATTGGCGTACACTAACATGTTAATAGCTCTGAGGGGACCCATGTGGCAAATAAACACAGGTGTGTACATATCCAGGGACACTGTAAAAGGTTTCTTGAAAGATCTTCTGGCGAGAAACCTTTACAGTATCCAGAAGTGTTAAAAGGTCAATACAGATCAATATTTCTCCGCCAATTCTGAAGAACTTCTATTATACAAAAATTAGTTCGGATCAAAACAATGGGATATTCCCAACGAATCCGTCGGTGACCAAGTTTAGCTAGCTCAGTTAATTTCGCCTGGTTAGCATCCAATTGTTGGGATTCGTGAGCGCCTACATCTGTTTCCTCACAACCATGGTAGATTTCGTCTTTAGGTTAGGAGATAATTATGAAATTAACTTACACGTGATAAGGAGTTTTTTTATTTATGTATTAGTTCTTTTTAAATTTATTTATTTATTTTTTTAGTGAACTGTTCTACTGATGTGATTGTTTCGTTGTATTTATGCTTAGTTATCTATTGATGATTTCTGTAAATTAGCATAATTCATCAAACGGTTCTTGCGGACCGCTGGGGGGGAGGGGGAGAGTTATGAAGGAGTGAAGCAAGGGAATAATGTATTAAACAAATTGGTAAATTTTTATTTGGCATAGTGCGAGAAGGAGAAAAACAAATATATGTACATAGGTAAGAAAGAGATTAAAAAAAAAAATGTATTCGTAGTGTATTGAATTTAGTGTATTGATGATTATTGCTTGAAAAATGAAAAAATTGTATTATAGTGTATATATATCCATATTGATAGGTGCGCTTTACGAGTATGTTATAGGAACCCAATGTATTTGGGCAGCATGCCAAAAAGCATTTCTCTCTCATTATTTATCAAAGCCAGAACTCATTAAGCCATCACACTACAAAACAGTTTTGTTAATAATCCTCACAACCCTGGAATTTCTATGCTTAGTATGATCCTGGGTTTAAGGCATATGGGTTGTGAGGAAAGATAAATCTACTTTTTTCTTATACAGACTCAAACTGACGCTCATATCTAGTTATACTGTTTCTCAGTTACCTCAAATATTACAAAATATTAATAAAATTCTTATTATAAAGTTATGGAATTATCAAAAACACACTTACTGAAATCGATTTTTAGTTGAATTGTTTTCCGCTTTCTTAAAGTGCAGACGTTTTACTAGCTTAGAACATTTCGTGAAATGAGTTTATTCTCGCTCTTTATTATTATATTTTAGGTAACTTCAAAGTATAATAAATTATATTCATCTTTTTTCTTTTTTGTGTTTTACTAGAATAAAGTAGGGATGGGATATCGATATCGATATTATCGAAATATCGATATTTTGTCTCCGATATCCGATATTTTGATATCGATATCGAGT
>NW_027106378.1:13998-18419 GCF_000696795.3 Halyomorpha halys | reverse complement strand
TATAATCAACAATATTCCGATATTATTTTATTGAAATATCGATATTTTATTAATTCGTTAAATTTTCGATATCGATATTTCGATATTTTAAAATATCGATATTTTAGTTCCGATATAACACAGATATCGATATAGCTATCCGATATCGATACCGATACCGATATCGATATTTTTCTTTCGATATCCCATCCCTAGAATAAAGTAGGTAGTTTAAGGTATGCACAGGAACAAAAAACCCTAGTCATTCAAATTAAATATAGTACTGAAATTTGTTGTAAATAATGTAAGTAATGTTAAATATTACTGTATGTTATCAATTAGTTTTGTGGTTTAATTAAATTTAAAATAAATAAAGACAGCGATTTTTTTTTTATTTTGTTTAATTTATTTTTTTTAAAAGTAATTATGAATAAATTGAAAAATATAAATTAGATTTCTTAAGGTCGTCCTACATCAAAAGGTTAAACATAGGAGTAATGAGCAACTGTAATCCAATATTCTTTGATGACTGTAACCTAACCGCTTGATGATTATGTAATCTTCCAACACCATTACTCATCATCATCATCAGGGAGGACATGAAAAGAGCTATTTTCCTACGATTATAATCAACTTCCTCCCTGGAACTGATTTATCAAAGCGGAAGCTAAACTATCCCTGATATTATTGGCTGGGTTCACATGACAAGGCCGTAATTACTACGGGGCATGCCACTATCGATTTTTTATTATATATTAAATGGCCCCATCGATTTATAAATTTAATGATAGTATCGATGTAAGATAGGAAGAGAACTAGGGGAATAAAGTAGAGCAGGGTCAGGGCTCTATGTTTAGATAGAGTGCTCTAGGTCTGGGCGACTGTTCTTCAAGGTTCTGTCGTTCGAAAATGCTTCGTTCACTTCAAGATCGTTTATTTCTTATTTTCAGCATATATTTTTATCAAACAGTGTCAATTTATTTTTCAATATTTTGTGTGCTGGCCTTACCGTTATGGTTAGGTTGATACTAAGTGGAGGCAGTCGGTAGGTTTACGACGAGGGGTAAAGGTGATTTGATGGGATTTGTTGGAATTTATCTTAATCCTCCAATTGCGACACCATTCTTCGAGAGCTGTGATATGGCATAAGATAGTTGAATCGAGGAATATTTAAAAAAATAAAAAAAATGTGTTTGAAATTGAAAATGGCGTGAAACCCCCCACTCCCGCCCTCTGTAGTAGCCTTACTTATATGACATATGAGATTATAGTACAGAAAATATTAGAAGGTAATCCTTCCTGAAACATTTACTTATAATAGGAAACATTACTTATTATAATTATATTATTTCAATTTCTTAAGACAAGGTAATTATTTATTAAATAAATCAAAACTTACTCAAATCCTTTTTTGTCTCAACACTTTTTATTTTTCACCAGTCCAACGTTTCGGCCACTCTAGCCATCTTCAAGGACATCTTCAATTATCAATTTTTCCTCACATTGTAACTATTTTTAATAAGTATTGTTCTGCAATTCATTACTCTAGTTCTGCATTTAGAATTCTTTCACACCTGACTGTATTTATTAGTGATTAGTTTCCAATCTATAATTGATAATATTTCATCGCTCTGTGTGTCAACGTTTTCTCTCCCCAGACTGCGCAATACTCTTTCTGGAGCACTTATTTCCCACAATAACCTTCACTGCGTCCTTTAGTGCTCATCTCTGTCTAAACAATCCAGGTTCGTCGGCCCCTCATGCTCCATATCATACCTAACTTCTTGAAATATCCTGTTGAATTTTTGTGACAGTGGATTTGTTGAAAAATTCCATGGTTTAATCTTTCAGGTTTCATCCTCATTATGTGTTAGAACCTCAGCCTTCCCACCTTATTGTCAGTTTCTAAGTCTGTTGTTTCCTTATAGATTTATTGATTCGACCTCAATCCTTCAGGCGTTCTCTTAGGTCCGTAGATCCTTCTGAGAATTCTTCTTTCTATTATCAGAAGCGTCTCTAGGCTGGGGTGACACGAGGTTTCCGTTCCATAGTATCACTGGCTTGAAGACCGTGTTATAATGTCATATCTTAACTTCAATAGATAACTTCTTCTTTTTATAAAAATTACTTTCGACAAAGTTTAATTTCTCCATTTTGGCTACCCTTTCCTTAAACTCTTCTCTCTCCGACCCATTGCTGCATATGATTTCTCCAAGGTATTTAAATCTCCGAGTCACTTTAATTGTTCCGTGATTAGTTTCAACCGTTTTCTTCTTAAAACTTAAAGATATTTGTAAGGCTGTTTTCCTCACTATTTCTGAGAGGGCGTTTATTTGGGCAATCACGTCTTTTCCTGTTTCCGCTAAAAGTGTAAGGCCGCCCCTGTATGCGAAGCATTTTATTTTGACGTTATTGTTTTTAGTCCCTAACTCCTACATGATCTTGTCGCGTGCCACGTTAAACAGCACTGGAGACAACCCGTCCCGAGTTCCGTTCTGATCTGAAATGGTTCGCTGATGCTTCTTGGAACTGAACTTTAGATTTTAACTTAAGTTTGTTATTTTTATTTTTTATTTTCTGTTTATACTTATTATTTAAAGAAATACTTCTTACTTTCTTCGTATATTTATTATAATGGTCTGTTACTTCTCACAATGATTTTATCTTGTTTTCGTTCAACTTTCACGAAGCCCTACAAAGTGGGTCGAAACGTTGGTAACATCAAATATTTTCTTATACTATTTATATTCCTATATTGACCGCAACTCGGATTATCTCCCTATTATAAATTATTAATAATTTTAAAAAATGTTTAATACAAATCAAATCATCCATCAGGACCTCAATGTCCCCTATGTTGCCGATTTGGCCTGAACCAGATACCAATCCTTCCATAATAAACTTCCCAACCACCCAAACCAACTCGTTTCTAACCTGTCTTCTCCTTCGCTACCTAATAATCCTCCTAGACGTCTAAAAAGAAGATGGCCTCGAGATCTTCTCCATTAGCAATGTTTTTGGAGTTCTATCAATGGGTAGATTCTCCACATGTTTTTATCATGTCATAATATCACTTACAGCAAATTTAGTTGACGTGTATATATGTATACAGTTGTAAATATCAATAAATAAATTATTAAAAAAAAATGTTTTAAATAATTTATAGAGGTAAGATGAGATGAACATCTACAGTGAGGCATTGAACCTGATTCAAAGCTATAATGAGCCTTTCTTTCCTTTCTCCCACTTTCTAACGCTCACCGTATGACTCTTCTCACGCTCAACAAAGCGTTTCTTTTCCTGTTTACTCATTAAAGAAACCAGGGCGCGCTGAAGCATCTTTATCACACAATGCTTCGAGCAGTTGGAGATCGTTATCATACTAAAGTCTCCAGTAAGTCTTATGGCTGTTGTTGTCCAATCGAATGGTCTGGATCAAATTTGCTCACCAACGTGATTCTCAAACCACCTGCAATTTGCAAATCCCCTTCAACAAAACAGTTTCTAAAGATCGCCTAAAACAATAAATATATTTAATTGATTCCAGAAGATGGTCGGGGGGTGCCTGTCAGCAAAAAAACAACATAAATAAACAAAATAATATTTATTTAAGCCGACGTTTCGACCTGATTTTCAAGTCTTCATCAGGGCTATAAAAACAAAAAGAGAACAACCATCATTTAGAGAGAAAAAAAAATATATATAAAATAAAATAATAATAATAAAAATAAATAAATACAAATATATAAAATAAAATAAATAACAGACTAAAAATTTGGAACTATACATAATAATGTTTTTTGACCATTAGATTTCAGTTTATCTAACGCCTTTGTCGACCTTATTTTTTATAACATTGTTTTTACACATTCCCCGTTAATATATCCTTTTTTACATGCTCTTTATGTATTGATACTTTTTATTACTTTTGGGCTCTCATTATAATACATTTTACACCTTTTTATGTTTTTTATTTCTTTTTTTAATCTCACATTGACTATTTTACCTCTACGATCTTTTGACCGTTAGATTTCTGTTTATGTAACGTCTTTTGCCGACCTGCACTCTAGCGGCTTTTCCTTTAATTTATAACAATGTAGCCTTGATTCTCTTCCTATAACCTTACTCTCGCATTTCTTACTTTCTTCATTCCCCTTTCTCCATATATTTTTTCTTATCCCCTGTTCTTTCCTTTTACAATATTGTTTTTTTTTTTTTTTTTCATAAGCTCCATTATTAATTTAACTAATTCTTTATACTCATCTATATTACTAAAATGTTTTTAATGTTAATCATCAATATAACATTCTTATCCACTGTATGATTTATTTATTACTCACATTTATATGTATATAAATAATAATGTAATCAATCTACTACTGTCCATAGTTTTTAATCAACTAATTTATAATTTCATTCCATTATTATATATATTTCCAAAT
>NW_027106378.1:3037-13713 GCF_000696795.3 Halyomorpha halys | reverse complement strand
CCCCGACCATCTTCTCCGATTAGTAATCGACGGTCTAATTACGGTCTAACTATCTACACCTTAATATATAATATATTAATAAATATATTTATCTGTGCATCTTGATGATCAGTCAATAATACAACTATAATTTATTATGTTGCTTCTCAACTTTTTTGTTTGCAATGTGTTGCAACCAATACAAAGACCAAAATATAATATAGAGCTACAATCTAATACAGTGTAAAAAATTCCCTGTGAAGAGAACTGCAGGAAATCTTATTTTGGAACTTGGAAAAAAAAAAAAGGAGTTGTAAAAAAAAAAGTTGTACCTCTATAACAGGGGTTGGCTACGTTTCGGTACGTTTTTTTATCTTTTCTGTAACTTTTTATCTTAAAAGTGTGCGCGAAAAACTTACATAGGCATAGACTAAGGGGTGAGAAGGAGTGTGAAATGCATACTATGTTTATACACTGTGCAGTATAAGGTTCAATTCCTGTGAGGTATAAGTAGATAATATAAAATATGTTCTAAATATTTTTTTATTTTTTATATCACTTATTGCGTTTTCGAGATATTGGCTCATGAAGAAAATAAATTTCCAGACCCAACTTTTGATAATAGTATTACAAAGGCGGAAAATAGATCTTTACTTACTTTTATCAGCTTCAATGTATAAGTTTTTGAACTATTTGTTCGTAAATATGATAAATTTGTTATAAAAATGCACAATAAGTGTTATAATTTGATTTTAATATTGGCAAAGATAATAATAAGTGAACGCGTTGCGTCCGGTGACAACATAAGTCAAAATATATTTTTTTTTGGTTTTTGCAGAATTCAAGGATTTATGACCTTAGCAATTTCCCAGAGTGCATTAAACTATTGCTAGAAAGTTTCGTCTTTGCTAACGCTTCGGGGTTCATGGTACACGAAATTCCACACCAGACATTGCCAGCATTCGACGATCAACCCAAAATTGTTGGCCCCCCTGATTACGCTCGACAGCCAGATTTTTACCCAATTATAGGTATCCATTTATGAAACTGGGTGGACCCCAGGAGGGCTCCAGAATCCAAAGGGTTAATTTACGGCTACAGTGTAACTGAAAATAATTTTCTGCCCAGCCGGATTCGGGTTTCCTTGGAGTTAGTAGCATCGCGCTTTATCACGATGCCTCCGCACTCCCAAAAAGAATTGATTACCATAGAATAATATAATAATCGGGCTATCAACAAATAAATTATTATTCTAACCTAATAAATACACAAGTAACACTAAATATAAATAGACAAAATACAAAACAGAAATACCACGCTGAAAGATCGGTTACGTGTTAGAAAAACCAAAACAAAGCCATCCTCCATTTCAACGGTATACAGTTCAAGTACAAACCAGGAGTTAGATGGATCACTGTAATGTTGAGCAAACTGTAATGGACAATCGTAATAGTTATTAATCTTGAATTATACTATGTACTAGAGATGCGACATCGATAAAAAAAACATCGATGTTAAATACTAAAACATCGATGTTTTTCAACATCGATGTTTTTTTTAACCATTTCAGTAACATGAAGAATACCCATGCTCCGGCCAGTCAGAAGTGCTTTTTCAATCAACCAATAGGACATGGACTCCAAAAAACATCGATGTTTTTAAAATATCGTTGCTTACAATACATTACCCAAAATACATCGATGTTTTTGGACATACCATTTGAGTAACGTAAGGTCTGTTACAACGACTATCCAACGATCACGCATTTTAAGGCCTGCCAGAAGTGGTTTTTTAAACAAAGGATCTGACATTAACGACATCGATGTCTTTAAAAATCGTTGCTTACAATACATTACCCAAAATACATAGATGTTTTTGAACAACCATTTGAGTAACATAAGGTCTGTTCCAACGATCACTCATTTTACGGCCTGTCAGAAGTGGTTTTTGAAAGTAAGAATCCGACATCGATTACAAAAAACATCGATGTTTTGAAACATCGAGTCGCATCCCTACTATGTACGCGTAGTTTTATAAAAATTATTTGTTCTAAAAACGTTTTGTCATTGTAGAGCATGACTATGCTAACAATAAAGTTGTTAAACGTCACATAATATAGTTTTCTTATAGATAAGATCTACAAAAGTATATATCAATAACAGTCAAGACAAAAGTTATCAATATAGATATGCATGCGTTAATTATGTAATTTGAACACCATACCTGTTTTCGTCTTTAGCTAGGCTGTCCATTTTATAAGACTTGGTTATTTGAACTCAGGCTATCTAATAACGAATATAAGGATTTCACTCTGATTCTAATTATTTATTATCGTAATACTTCTCCTTACTATGTGTTTCTTGCATAGATAAGTGAAATTAAAAAGCAATCTGTATACACATTTTATTAGACTAAACCAAATATCGTGTTTTTGAACATATGTGTATATGGAAATGGCTTATAATTATGCAAGGGAAACAAAACGAGGTCTGACTGTTTCACGCTTAATTAAATGAATGTATATTTGTTTCGTATTGTATTTTAATGGGTACACAGTTACGTAAATTAATGACGTCTGCGTACGTCACCAATTAATGAAACCTGAAGCTCTGATGTCATTAAAGTATTTAGAACTGAAATGTTTTATGTTTCTATTAATAAAACAATGGGACTGACTTAAAGCATTCAGACAGAGTGACGTTAAAAATAATGGCTCAAGAAAAAGAAAAGCTTTCCTTTCCTTCCTAAAGAATTAACTTCCTCGCACCAGCTGATTGTGATAAGATATTTTTATTAATAATTAATTATCAATTAATAATATACAATATTAATTTCACGTTTTGAACAAATCCTTGAGAAAATTTAGATTTCAACCACATAATCCCAGATCACCAGTTTGGATTCCGAACATCCCACTCCACTATCCAGTAATGCCATCGTGTGGTCGATGTAGTCTCGTCTTCATTGGAGCGCGTAATGTACTCCTTGGGAGTCTTTTTTGATATAGAACAGGGTTTTGATCGAGTCTGGCACCCAGGACTGCAATACAAGATCCGTAAATTCCTACCCCCTACAATTTCCTCATTATCCGTTCTTATCTCTCCGACAGATTATTTCAAGTAAATTACAACGGCGCTTATTCATCCCTATTCCGTCAGTCTGCTCGTGTACCTCATGATAGTATCCTTGGTCCTATCCTTTATAGAGTTTTCACAGCTGACATCCCAACCCATTCTGACACTATCCTCAACCCCGTATGCCGATGAAAAATGTCTATTGTCAATGAACAATGATCCTTACATTGTATCGCAAACCCTCCAGTCCCACATCATCACCCTTGAAGAATGGTGCCAAAACTGGAGGATTAAAATTAATTCCAATAAATCCCACCAAACCACATTTACCCTTCCAAATAAACCCATGACCTCTTGCCCTACAGTATCCTTTAATAATACCCCACTTATTCCTGTCGAAAGATCCGTTACTTAGGACTAAATCTCGACAAACGGCTGACACGAAATCCTCATACAAGATTAAAAA
Organism: Halyomorpha halys; assembly: GCF_000696795.3. Lineage (NCBI taxonomy): Eukaryota > Metazoa > Arthropoda > Insecta > Hemiptera > Pentatomidae > Halyomorpha > Halyomorpha halys. The sequence continues at coordinate 10,194 of NW_027106378.1, read as the reverse complement.
GACAAGAAACTGCTCGTAGATTCCGACCATGCAACATTTACTAGACAAACGGTCTAAATTTCCAATCCATTACAAAAGACTGATCTACAAGACTATTATAAGGCCTATCTGGATATACAGAGATGAGCTTTGGGGCTCCACTAAACCATCAAATTCCTCCAGAATCCAATCCTTACAGTCCAAAATCCTTCGTAAAATCTTAATGCTCCTTACTTTGTCACAAATCAAGTCATCCATCAGGACCTCAATGTTCCATATGTTGCCGATTTGGCCAGAACCAGATACCGTTACTTCTATAATAAAGTTCTCAAATCCACTTGTTTCTAACGTGGCTTCTCCTTCATTACGTAATAATCCTCGTCTGCGAGCATATAGCGTCTGAAAAGAAGATGGCCTCGAAATCTCCTCTAGAAATGTTATTGGAGTTCTATCAGTGGGTAGATTCTCCAGATGTTTGTATCATGTCACCTACAGCAAATTTACTTGTTGTATATATGTGTATACAGTTGTAAATAACAATAAATAAATTATTAAAAAAAATGTTTAAATTGAAAAAAATTTATATGATATGGGAAATTAGCCTCCAAAAATTTTTTTTAAAGGATAGATGACTTCAATATTTAAGGTTGTCTCCTTGAGAATGACCTGTGGGCCGAAAGTTGGTGTTTTAAAAATAAATCTTACGAGTAAAATTGGATTAATTGTGTTTATATTAATAATAAGTTTAATATTATTTATTTTAATCTCGATAGAACCTAAAATTCGAGTTCGTTTACCCTCCGTTCTAGTACAAGAGCCGGGAAGAAAAATGGCACTTATCTCATCCCAATTTTTGATTACTTTAATGAAAATTATGTATAATTACTAGTCAAAATCAATGAGTCTGCGAAGTATAGGTAGGAGGAATTCAAAATGGCGGCTTTTTCAAAACCTAAAAAAAATTTTCATTCCCATCTCCATATCTTAAAAACTACCAACAACACTAGAATATCTAAAAAAACATTATTTAAAGAAGAGTAAATTTGCTGAAATGTTAGCCCCAATAGAGCTATTTACGTCCAATAGTTCTCGAGATATAGCCTTTTAAAAAGCAACATTTCATAAAAATCTACTGAAATATCAGTTGTTACTTATTTTATTTTGAGAAATCTATATCTTAGGAACTATGTGACGTATAGATAACTATTAGCAATCAATGTGAAGCTAATTTAATCTACTATAAAGTAGTTTATTACCTTTACCTTTGTAGGAATAGTAGTTTTCATGATATTTGCTGAAATAAATTGATTTATAGTTGTTCGGACAATGAGTTTGATTTATGAAAAACTTTATTTCAGAAACCATTGGACGTACGGATGTCTACCAGCACTCAAAATGATGCTAGTTAAATGTATTATAAAAATGTTAATAATATTTATCTTTATAGGAGTAATAGTTTTTATGATGTTTGACAAATTAAACCTACAAAATATTAATTTCTATTTGTTCGTATAAAATGTTGGATATATCTCTAGATCTATATGACCCAGCACGCCAGCACTCAAAATAAAGAAAATTTAACGTACTATAAATTATGACACTTTCTTCACAGGAGTAGTAGTTTTTATGATATTCACATATAAATATGGCAAATGAAAATTTGTCCAAAGAACTATAAATCAATTTATTTTAGCACATTTCATGAAAACTACTACTCCTACGAAAATAAACCTCATAAATCGTTTTATAGATCATTAAACTAACTTTAATTTGAGTGCTAATAGAGATCTATACGTCTTAGAGTTCCTGAGATATAGATTTCTCAAAATAAGTTAACTAACTACTGATATTTCAGTACGTTCCGTGCAACATTTTTATGAAATGTTGCTTTTTAAAATGCTATATCTCGAGAACTATTGTATGTAAACAGCTCTATCAGGACTTACATTTTAGTAAATCTACTCTTCTTTAAATGATGCTCTTTTAGATTTTCTTTAGTTGTTGGTAGTTGTAAAGATATTGAGCTCCGAATAAAAAATTAATTATTTTTAACGGTTTGAAACAGCCGTAATTTTTTATTCCCCCTACCTGTACTTGGCAGAATCATCAATTTAGACTTATACTTATACCTAGTTTTCAATTAAGTAATCAAAAATTGGGGTGAAATAACAGCCTTTTTTTTGCCTCTTGGGCTCTTGTATTATTCAGAGGTCTAAATTTATCATTCAGGGACGACTAGTTAGCTTCCTATGTGCGTTAGAGACTTTTTCGCTTCATGAAGGTTTATCGTATTCGAAGAAGATGTTGAGCGTATGTAGTAGATTGTAGGAAGATAGTCCGGGTGGCGGTCAATAAAGCTATCAAAATAGTAGAAGAAAACTATTTATTGTTAACAAACGTTTCACCCCTCTTTGCAGGGCTTCGTCAGGGCTAAAAACAAGATATAAACATTTTAAAATTAACAAAACATTAAAATATAAAACATTTCAAAACTATCGTTATGTCTATATAAAAAGAAATAATAACAACAATGTAAGGAAGTATATATGTAGTTAGGAAACACTTTTACACCCGATGCTCTCCTTTCTCTCAGTTGTCCTTTACACTACAGTCAGACAGGTGGTTACCCCAATGTTTATTGTTTTTATTTATCAATTTTCTTAATATCCCTCTTTACATATTACTGCACCCTACATATGGCCACATTTACTTCACCTATCTAATCTAACCTTTACACCTACATCTTTACCGTATGTATAACTAATTTTAATTAATAGTCACCTACAATCTATTTGTCTAGATATATATTTCGAACTTCTGTCACACCTTGTTTTATTAATTAGTAACTTTTTTCCAGTCTACCTACATGTATACTTCCTTATATTGTTAATATTATTTATTTTTATATACTTTATAAACATAATTGTTTTTGAAATGTTTGGTTAATTTTTTTTTTTTTTATTGATATTTGAAACTGTATACACATATATACAACAAGTAAATTTGCTGTAGGTGACATAGTAACATGATAAAAACATGTGGAGAATCTACCCACTGATAGAACTCCAATAACATTTTTAGAGAAGAAGATCTCGAGGCCATCTTCTTTTCAAACGCCTAGGAGGATTATTAGATAATGAAGGAGAAGCCAGGTTAGAAACAAGTGGATTTGGGTGGTTGAGAAGTTTATTATGGAAGGAACGGTATCTGGTTCTGGCCAAATCGGCAACATATGGAATATTGAGGTCCTAATGGATGACCTGATTTGTGACAAAGTAAGGAGCATTATGGATTTCTATGAAGGATTTTGGACTGTAAGAATTGAATTCTGGAGGAATTTGATGGTTTAGTGGAGCCCCAAAGCTCAATTCCATATATCCAGATAGGCCTTATAATAGTCATGTAGATCAGTCTTTTGTAATGGATTGGCAATTTAGACCGATTGTCTAGTAAATGTTGCAATAGTCGGAATCTACGAGCAGTTTCCCGTCTTTTAAGTCTTGTATGAGGATTTCATGTCAGTCGTTTGTCGAGATGTAGTCCTAATTAACAGATCTGTTCGACAGGAATAAGTGGGGTATTACTAAAAGATACTGTGGGCATCACGAATGTTTACGAAGAAGGGTAAATGTGATTTGGTGGGATTTATTGGAATTTATTTTAATCCTCCAGTTTTGGCACTATTCTTCAAGGGAGGTGATGTGGGATTGGAGGGTTTTGGATACAATGTAAAGATCATTGTTAACTGACAATAGACATGTGTCATCGGCACACGTGGTGAGGATAGTGTTAGGATGGGTTGGAATGTCAGCTGTGAAAACTGTATAAAGGATAGGACCAAGGATACTACCCTGAGGTTGGTTAATTCAAAAATATTTGTTTCATATAGCCCTGACGAAGCCCTGCAATGTGGGGCGAAATGTTGGTAAAGAATAAATAGTTTTCTTCTACTTTGTTGATACTTTTATTTACCGCCACTCGGACTATCATCCTTCAATATAAGGATTTAAATGTTTATACTTGCACTACGGAACTTTTAAAAATTGAAGACAGCTAACAGTTAGAAAAGATTTTATGTTTCTGTTTTTATTTTTTGTCATGAAAACTATTGTATACTATAACTATAATTCATATATAGTTGTTACAGTCCTATTATATGTTTTTTTATTTAATTATATTTTATAAATTGATTTACTGTTGCAGGTAGCTATAAAGATCATAGACAAGTCCCAACTGGACGCAGTCAATTTGCAAAAGGTCTACAGGGAAGTGGACATTATGAAGCAATTGGACCACCCTCACATCATTAAACTTTATCAGGTACGATTCACTCTGTTCCTTATACATTCTAAAATAGATTATTATACACTAAAATTATTCATAATATTTATAATCTTAACACTTTATTGAGGCTGGTTAATTTTGTTTAAATAAATAATTCAATTTTTATCCATTTTGTCTCAACACATTTTATTTTTCTTATAAGTCCGACGTTTCGGCCGATACGGCCATCCTCAGGGACCTCTTAATACAATATGGAACTAAAATTATTTAAACACTTAACTTCATACAAGCTATTCTGCCCAGGTCACGACAACAATTTCTAATTAGTCAACTTTTACATTAAAACCAAAATTAAAATTCATTTATCACAGTCACTTGATGTTACTTGATAATAATGTTCGAATTTTTTTTATTTGAATTCAAATTTTTTCCCTATTTTTTCCACTCTTCATAGGCGAAAGGTTTCCAAAGAGAATACAAGGTTAATAAATTTCATAGAATCGAAAATTATGAATAATGTTTAAATAAATAATTTAATTTTTATCCATTTTTGTCGCAACACATTTTATTTTTCTTGTAAGTCCGACGTTAACAAGTGACTGTGATAAATGAATTTTAATTTTGGTTTTAATGTAAAAGTTGACTAATTAGAAATTTTTGTTGTGACCTGGGCAGAATAGCTTGTATGAAGTTAAGTGTTTAAATAATTTTAGTTCCAATATTGTATTAAGATGTCCCTGAGGATGGCCGTATCGGCCAAAACGTCGGACTTACAAGAAAAATAATGTGTTGAGACAAAAATGGATAAAAATTAAATTATTTATTTAAACTGGAAGATTATTGATTGACCGTGTGTATAGATGAAAGGAATATGGTCCGGGTGCGGTCAACAAAACTCAAATAGTAGAAATAAACTATTTTAATGAGCCAACGTTTCGCCCCACGTTGCAGGGCTTCTTCAGGGCTATTTTGACGGCAGTCAAAACAAAAATGACCGTTCCTTGTGATATACTGGAAGATTATTGATTGACCGTGTGTAAAGATGAAAGGAATATGGTCCGGGTGCGGTCAAAAAAACTCAAATAGTAGAAATAAACTATTTGAGTTTTTTTGACCGCACCCGGACCATATTCCTTTCATATTTATTTAAACATTATTCATAATTTTCGATTCTATAAAATTTATTAACCTTGTATTCTATCTCTTTGGAAACCTTTCGCCTATGAAGAGTGGAAAAAAATAGGGAACGTAGCATTGGACAACTCAAAATTTTAATTCAAATAAAAAAGATTTGAACATTATTATCAAGTAACATTGAACTCTGAAGATTTGCCTTTTTTTTTATTGTGTAAAATTCTATCTTGAAAATAATTAACTTTATTTACTATCGATTTTAAAGTCCCAAATGAACAGGAAAATAAGTAAAATTATTAATAAATATAATAATGAAATCAGTATAGCTTTGAATGCATCAAAATATTTCTTATATTCTGATTTTAAGACTGAAGAGACAGGAAACTGCACGTCGATTTTGACTATAAAAAGACAAGGTCTTACCAGACAAACTGTCTATGCTTCCTATCCATTACAAAAGACTGATCTGCATGACTATAATAAGGCCTGTCTAGACATACAGAGGTGAGCTTTAGGGCTCCACAAAACCTTGAATTTTATTCGTATCTAATTCTTACAATCCAAAATACTTCGTAAAATCCTCAATGCTCTTTACTTTGTTACTAATTAAATCATCCATAAAGACCTTAATGTTTTATATATAACCGATCTAGCCCGAACTAGATATCAATCCTTCTGGGATCAACTCCCTAACCACTCAAATCCACCAGTTTCCAACCTTCCATTCCTGAAAATCCTCGAGATGCCTGAAGAGAAAATGGTCTCGAGACCTTCTAATGTAGAAGTATTAAAACTCTTAAAATTCTTATTTTCAATAAAAATCGGGTTGTCATTGTTAGCAATATTAAACAATGTATGAATAAAAAATTCTAAAGGATTAGATATATAATTAAAGGAAGTAGCCGAGAGCAGACGATCTCATGCGATCGCAAACGAATACAATTTAAAGAATATTTGGATTATTTCGTGATTAGAATCTCATTTTGGTTCCTATTTTATCTACCTTTGAGGATTTAATATTTAAAGATATATATGATATCTAACCTTAAGTGAATTTTTTTAAAAATTATCTTTAACATAAAAGTATCGTGAATACCTTAGTGATGTTTGAAACTGTCATAACAGCGATCGGTTATCACTATACAAAAAAAAACCAAGATACGGAGCGACGTGGGTGGCTGCCAGATTACGTATGGTATCAACATAGAAGATAATTTAGTTATGTTTTTAAATGACGTAGTTTCTTAACCAATATTTATTTTATATAACATTTAGGTTCCAGTTTCTATTTCGAAATTATTATCATACTTATTGATATTTTTTTGGTTTCATTTTTTTATATATATTTTATTTTATACCAGATCGGCCTGGTGGGCCTTACATGGTTGATATAACCGTTATATTATATATATATTTTTTTAACAGTTGATTATGAGGGGGGTATAGTCTCGAAAAAAAAACACCCCTAACTATAAACAATGTTATTATTTAAAGAAGAAAAAAAAAATAAATAAGGATAATGCTTCTTAATAAAAGAGGAAAGTAAAAATAATGACATTGGTACACTTAAATAAAACAAACAATTGCCCTCTAATAGTAAAAAGAAACAAGTTAATTTGAAAAAGGGACGAGAGAAGAAAATAGAAAAATAAAAATTATAATAATGAATGAATAAAATGAGTAATAATAAAAAATAAAGGTAGTGTGACTATGAATTAATTTTATATTTATAAAAGAATGTCCTTTAGCAGTCTTGACTT
>NW_027106378.1:0-692 GCF_000696795.3 Halyomorpha halys | reverse complement strand
TATATATATATATATTTTAACAGTTGATTATGGGGGGTATAGTCTCGTACAAAAAACACCCCTAACTATAAACAATGTTATTATTTAAAGAAGAAAAAAAAATAAATAGATAAGAATAATACTTCTTTATAAAAGAGGTAAAAAGTAAAATTAATAAAAAAAAAAAGTAATGATATTGGTACACTTATATAAAACAAACAATTGCCCTCTAATAGTAAAAAGAAACGAGTTAATTTGAAAAAGGGACGAGAGAAGAAAATGGAAAAATAAAAATAATAATAGTGAATAAACAAAATGAGTAATAATAAAAAGCAAAATAAAGGTAGTGTGACTATGAATTAATTTTATATTTATAAAAATTTATAAAAGAATGTCCTGTAGCAGTCTTGACTTCAGTCTTCGGGTTGAGATTGGGTTTCCCAGGTTGTAGGTCACTGCTCCTTTAACTGTCGGCAACTGGGAGTGGAACCTCATGAACTGTTTTTTGAGGTAATCCTCTATTGACTCCATCTGTAATTCCCGATGCAATTGGATATTTCTTATGAACCAAGGAGCATTAACTGCGGACTTTATTTTGAAAAGATTGTAGTTTTTTCCTTTTCGAGAAAGATGCCGCTCCCCAGACTTCACAGCCATACATCAGACCTCTGTGAAGTTGGCCCCCCATCCTTGAAAAATTTCAATTTTTTTTT
>NW_027106377.1:6459-7580 GCF_000696795.3 Halyomorpha halys | reverse complement strand
AGTTAGTGAATTTATTTTGAAAAATTTATATCTCAGAAACTATTTGACCTACAGATGTCTGCCAACATTCAAAATAAAGGAAATTTAACTTACTATAAAGTAGTTTATGACACTTATCTTCGTAGGGGTAGTAGTTATAAGGAGTATATATGGTCTTTAGTTTAACACATTAAAGTGTGTTAAATGGAGAAATGTTTTCTTCTTTTACCATGTTAAAACCATATAACATGGTTGAGAGTCCGTTACTAGGTCTGTTAAATGGAGAATGACGTCACGCAACAGACCGACTGAACTCGTCATCGTTTTGTTTGTTTTGTTAGGTTACTTGCTCGTAGTTTGTATTTTGATTGTCTTAGTATTGTTCTGGATGATTTTATAACTAATAAAGCAATGGATGACAATACTATTAATGTAATGATAGTTGTAAATTAGCACATCTTGATTTTAGAATTAGGATTGATGTTAGAAGACCAACAAGGCACTCAGTAGCCAAACTTTCACACAACTTATACTTTTCAATCAATTTAGACATGATGTAATAAATTACTTTAATCAAAACTTAGAATTAAACAATAACATGAAGTTTTGGAAGGAAATGTTTAAAAACAAGTTGCTCAGAAAATCCTCTAGAAATTCTTATGCATTTAACATGACTTTAAATAGGCCTGCTCACTATATAACATTTAACATGGTAAAATATTTTACATTTAACACATCATGAATACCCCTATTGTAGAGAAGAAAAGTTAAAAGACACAAAACATAATAGTAGTACTACAGTGTTGTAAATTTGTATTACTTATAAAGCAATACATTTAAGCAAAAAATGTAAGTATTAGATAAATATAAATTATAAATAAATGATAAAATATGGATTGTAAAGCTATATATTAAAAAGATACACAGTAAATATAAAAAAAATAAATGTTGGTGTAAGGGAGTATCAGATAAATATAAAAACAGATAAAATGTATGGAGAGGTAATAGATAAGTAAACCTAAGATAACCTCTAAAATGCAGAACATAGCAGAGAAAAATAAAAATAAAAATCATGCTATTTTTTACTAAATAATTCAAAAACACTATCCAAATTATAGTCTCAAAACATTTATTTCATTTAC
>NW_027106377.1:5466-6149 GCF_000696795.3 Halyomorpha halys | reverse complement strand
CTTAATTTACTATGAGACATATCATTTAACCATTTTAAAAAACTCCATACAGGCTATTCTGCCCAGGTCAAACCATTTATATCTAATATGTCAAAAATACATTAAAAATCACAGACAAATTATTTCTCTTTTACCACTATTTATACACTTTTATTACAACCTCACTTGTTGTGTGTTCAACCACACAAGTGAGGTTGAAATAAAAGTGTATAAATAGTGGTAAAAGAGAAATAATTTGTCTGTGATTTTTAATGTATTTTTGACATATTAGATATAAATGGTTTGACCTGGGCAGAATAGCCTGTATGGAGTTTTTTAAAATGGTTAAATGATATGTCTCATAGTAAATTAAGTAGATTGTCCTTGAAGATGGCCGAATTGGCCGAAACGTTGGACGTGTAAATGAAATAAATGTTTTGAGACTATAATTTGGATAGTGTTTTTGAATTATTTAGTGAAAAATTGCCAGTCTCAAGAAAGAATTTTAAGATTATAAATAAATGCTATTTTTTATTAATTGCCTATGACTTTTTTGTAATTCTTGTTTATTTGTACTTTTCATTGTACATCTTATTTTATTTTAATTTACTTTGTTCATTTTTACATAAATTTTCGCATATTTTAAATTAGATTCAGCCAGACCTTAGTTTATTTTTATTTCATGTTATCTATTCTCTAACTTT
>NW_027106377.1:0-1592 GCF_000696795.3 Halyomorpha halys | reverse complement strand
CTGTCACAACAAAAATGGCGGCGATCTCAACTGGTCTATTGTGTGACGTCATTCTCCATTTAACAGACCAAGTAACAGACTCTCAGCCATGTTAAATGTTATTTCGTTTTACCACGATAAAAGAAGGCAATTTTTTTCGATTTAACATGAGTTTTTCCATTTAACACGCTTTAACATGTTAAGCCAAAGATCATGAATACCCCTAATATTTTAATATTTGAGTTATTTTGACCACTCCTGAACCATCTTCTTTTAATGTATCAAAAGTCTTAAAATAATTATTATTGTGAATATTACTTACATTTCGAGCAACATTATTCGTGTTTTCTCCCCCCATTACACATTCTACGGGAACTGAAAATGAATCTTCGACCGTGTCTTCATCTGCCTCTTTAACGTAGTTCCTCGGAACATCCTCGTTCTTCGTAAACAGAAGCTGTTCGAAATACCACAACTTGGGCTTGTACAACTCCGCACTATTGGAAGACGCCATTACTTTTTTCATCTCTTTTCGGAAGGATCCCCTCATGGTGTGGACCTTCTTCTTTACCCAGGTTACATCCGCGCTTGGGTTGATCGTTTTCGAAAACTGTACTAAAGCTTCCCATGCCTTTTGTCGAATACTACTGTTAGAATAATGTTCCGACCTCATCTTCCATAGGCACGGTAGGTTTCGGTATATTTCAATGAAATGAACTAGAAATTGCGGACTAAAAAATAACTTTTCGATTTCCATTTGGTTTGAGAACACGTGACAAGCTGATATGAACTGACATCTAGACGTTCCTAAACTGAAGTCCCTACAGCAGGCAGACTCTTACCCCCACTTGACTCATGGAATTCGATATCGACCTGGACTCCAGACGCCAGATGTCCAGAACCCCAAGGGGAACCAGCCAAATACGTAAAAGGGGTTAGCCATCTTTTACATATTACAAACAACATTTAATATATTTTTTAAATTTATTTATTGATATTAACAACTGTACATAAATACATCAAGTAAATTTGAGGAAATCATAATGGTATGGTACAAGCATGTAGAGCAACTACCCAACGGTAGCACTCTAAAAACCTTTTTACAATATAAGGTCTCAAGGCCATCTTCTTTTCAGACGCCTCGGAAGGTTGTTCGGAATAAAAGAGGAAGCAGGATTAGAAACGAATGGGTTTGAGTGTTTAGGGAGTTTGTAATAGATGGATTGATATCTGGTTCGGGCTAGATCGGTCACAAATGGAACATTAAGGTCTTTGTGAATGATAACATTTAATTTAAAAATAAGTTTTATTACTAATAACCAACGCAGTGTTTTCACAAAACTGCACTCTCACAGTGTAAAGAACAATTGAATAAAATGGGCTAAAATCACTCAAATAAACATTTTCATCATATACTGAAAATGATATAATTATGTATTCCCATTGGTAGCACTCTAATGACATTTTACATTACCTGGTCTCGTGGCCATCTTCTTTTCAGGCGTCTTGGAGGATTGTCAGGAATGCAAGATTAGAAACTAGGGGGTTTGAGTGGTTAGGGAGTTTATAATAGAAAGAGTGATATCTGGTTCGGGTTAGATCGGTTATATAGG
>NW_027106376.1:0-5792 GCF_000696795.3 Halyomorpha halys | reverse complement strand
TTTAAATCAGGTGATTAGCTTATTTTCTTCTTTTTTTATTGCTTTTAAAGCAATGCTTCTTTATAATTTTCTGAAGCAAACACATAGTTAATATCATAATTTTCCTGATATCTAATTTTTAAAAAAGTCTTATTCTTAGGAGTGTTATGTACAACTAAGGAGTGATAAAACAAAATAGAGCACCTAACTACTGCATTAATTCTAATTGAAAATATTAGCAGTCTTAACTATTTGATCTTGAACTATTTTCAACGTTAAACATAGAATAAAATTTTTAAAAAAAACTTTTCCTGATTAAAAATGCTTGCAGCATTCTCACTTTTTCACTGTTATCACATTAATATTAGTGAACTGTCATAATTAGGGAAAACACTCACGATTTCAAGAAAAATAAAAAGGATAAATAGCAAATCGGCTAGTAGAGACTAGTTACGTCTTCTTTATTAATTTCACAAACATTAGTGTCTTACCAATTGAAAGTTCTACTTGTCAAAGCTATTGGATCCTAATAGTGAATATTGAAAGAATATAAAATATTTGTCTCAAAGAAAAAGAAAGCTGAGCATAGAGCAAGTATAACAATCAGATCTGTATTGAAATATTAAATCACTATTCTAAAAATTACAGAAAATAATAGTTTTGTTGATATATTTGCAATTATGATAAAAATACTTTATTTGTTTTTGAAATTCACTTTATTAATTTAATATACATCATATCTATGTAATATTTCTCCTTACCTGAATAACTGGTATCAAAAAACAAAAATTAATTAAATTTGAAATTTTGTGTGGCTAACCATGAGTTAATCAACATCATGCGATTCTGCATTTTATGTCTTTTTTGTGGGAACATGTGTCCAAAATTTTTACTTTGAGTTTATTTATTAATTTTATTTTATTCAGTTCAATAGCTGCAGCATAGGGTCTTATTTTGTTACTATTTCTACCATTGATTTAATTTTTGAAGTTTCAGCAATAAAATAATTTTATTTCTTTTCAGCATTGGCCGCATTAGCAGGCAGCCAATTGCGGACTAATACCCCTAACAGCAGAAATCAGCCCAATGGTGGTCAGCAGACACATGAAATGACTGTTCCAAATGACCTCATTGGATGTATAATAGGAAAAGGTGGAACTAAAATTGCCGAAATTAGGTATGTCATCTATTAATGTTTTTAAAATGATTACACTTCTCAATAATTACTGCATAAAATTCTTTTAAATATTTCTAAATTTAGGATTCATTTTTTACCTTTGCGTTTATAGCGACTATACATTCATGCTTGACCATCAGTTATTCCTAATGATTTTTCTTTCAAATCTATCGGATTACTAAGAATCAATATGTTAGCAGTGACCTTATGAATAATTTTACTTGCTTATATTTAATATTTATTTCAATATATATTTTTCTTTTTAGGCAAATTAGCGGTGCCATGATTAGAATTAGTAATTGTGAAGAAAGAGAAGGTGGCTCTACAGACCGGACAATCACAATCAGTGGAAGCCCTGACTCAGTTGCTCTTGCACAATACCTGATCAACATGAGGTGAGTGCATTTCATTATTTATTTGGGCATTGTCTATTTATTTCAACTTCTTTTTTTTTATGTTACTTTAAAAAAAATTATTAAGTTATATTTAAAATGTTTATAACCATTTATAGAGTAATTCTGGTTTCTTATTTGAGGATTATTGTATAAATTAATGGATTTTCTAGCTATAAAAATTAATTTGGTTTAAGTTATGACTTGCAAGCTTCAGCTATATCTTCATTGTTTGTTTGTTTGTTTGTTTTTTAAAGAAAATTTAAACTCAGATCATATTATTGACAAGTGTTTACTATCCAACAATGCTGTCTTGGATTAAAGCTGGATGACTAAAATATTAATCTATTATTTAAAATCAATTCTTTTTATGTAAGAGGGGGACTGGTTTCATGTTAATCCTACCTCACATCTCCTAAGTCATGTTTGTACATATATTCTAAGCAGGATTATCTTGCATTCTTTCTGTTTTGAAAATTCTTTTGACCAAAGAAGATATAAAGCGATTCTTGAGCTCTGTTTATTCTGTGCCCTAAACTGGAAATTCTTTCCAGATTTCCTGTGTAAATGTTTACTTCTACAAAATGAATATTTCCTCATTTTCCTGTAATCGTTAGTACTGAAAAATTATGGAAGTTCAGACACAATATTTTTAATAATACACCTACAAAAGTTAATACCAAACGTTTGAGATTCTGAACTAACTACAAAGCTAATTTTCAGCAGCTTCGCGTTCCAATTTAACTGAATCCTTCCTTTTATTCATATCTAAGATATTCCTTAAGCAAGACTATATGATTTTTCCAATGAAAAATTCTCAAGAAGGTACCTATCCAAATGAGAGTGAATTTTGTTATATATCTCTGAAGTAACTGTAAGGCTTTTGAGTGATTTATTATACGGTCTGTTTTCTTTCACTATATCCTTAGTGATATTAAGCATGGAATGGTCTTAGACCATTTTTTATATATGTCTTAGTCTGGAGCCATTCGTTAGTGTTGATCCAGTGAACTACCATGTTCCAATCTGATCCCGTCTAAATAGTCACCATAAATAAGCCTTGGCCTACTGACAGGCTCTTGCTTCATTCCGTCAGCCAGTAAGTCTTCCGATCATCTCCTATCCCATAAACCCACAAACATGGCCGTACCATTTTAGTTGGTGTTGTTTGTTGGCTTCAATGATAAATTTCATTCTTATTGTGACTCAAATGCTGTTATTTCTTGCACAGTCCCTTCTGGTTTTTCTTTCCACTATCCTTGAGCATCTCATTAGTATTTTTATACTATAGTTAAGTTTATTTACTTGTTTATATATATAAACTAAGGTGTAGTTCATAAACCACTGAACAGAGGTAAATATGTTTTCACAGACCGATTTCCCTCCCTATGTATGAAGATTATACTTTCCACTCATTCTTCTGTATTATTTTTTCATTCCAAATTTCCCAGAATGGTATTTGTAAAATCTTTTTCAATTCTCCCCCTCTACATTTAATAGGTTCTGTTATAATGTCATTTGAACAAATAACCTTATTGAGTTTCAAGCTATCAATTGCCTCCTCTGCGATGTAGTTATCCATATTGTTTTGTTGATTTATATTCCTTGTATGCCTTCTATCCAATTCCTCTGGACTTTTCATTGTCTGATCCAGCAATGCTTAATATTATCATGAAAGGTCCTCTCCAAATTCCTACCAGGATCTAATTTTATCTTCTTTTTTGACTCTCTTTTATAGGTTGTTCTTTTGAGTATATTCCTGCCAATGAGTCTCATTCTTGTTTACTATCTATTTCTTCCAGGCTCTTGCTTTGCTTTCATTCTTTGTTTTACCTCTGTATTCCTCCATCTTATTTTCTTGGGCCTGGGAGTAATCTTCTTTTTACCCAAGACCTCAGTTGCAGCTCGTAGAATACAATGCTTCATAATTTGCCACTATATATTCAGGTCTTTGTTCTCAATCATTTCTTCAAGCACCCCTCTACATCAGTGTGTATAATAAAAAGCACTTTTACATTAAGTCCATAATATGTTTTGTCTGTAATAAGTTATTTGATATTAACAAATTGAGTAGGGAGAATAATCACATCAACATCCATAGAAATAATTTTTGTGCTAACTAAATTATGAGTTTTTAAATTAAAAAAATTGTGTAATATTTAAAAAACGATGTTTATGTTACCTGATTTCTCATATTCTACTTTTTTATGTATTCCATCCATATTTTACCCAAGCTGATTTCCTATGTCAGCTTATATCTAAAGAAATTCATACGAGCCAGTCCAAAAGATTGTCTCGTTCTGTTAAGGTAGTTGAGATCATTCATATCATCTTAGAATGGAAAATATACAATGAAGCATCATTGAATTTGTATTTATTTTTTTTAGTGGTTGAACAATTCATATACACCCTTTCATGTTCATTTGTAACAGTTGAAAATTTTATTTCCATACAAATAAAAATGATTATTAAAAATAAGTTTCTGTTGTTTGAGAAAAGACTGTCCCACCAGGAGATTTTGTTGTAATTGTGAGATGAAAATGTAATATCATTAGTTTGGTCATCTGGTAACAACATAGCCCTAAAGTATCAGCATCACATAATTTTTTTGTACGAAAATGTCAAGCCTTGTGCGAAGTAAGCATCATTTGCAAGAACTTTTGATTTACTTCTTTAATTTGAAGAAATCTGCTGCTGAGGCATTGGTTACTTGTAGAAGATATATGATAAGGTTGTCTTAAGTGGGAGAAGTTATGAGTGAGGCAAAACTGCAGCTCTCTACATGTTGCTGCACTGGTCAAAACCTACTTGGAAACACTTAATTAGTTAATTAGGAAGTGCTATCATAACCAACTTATTCACCAGACTTTGCCCATTCTCATTATCACTTGTTCCATTCGATGGCACATGGTCTGTCTGAGCACACCTTTTCATCATGTGAAGATACTAATAATTGAGTTGGTTCATGAATTGTCCTAAAAGATGGAGAGTTCTTCTGATGTGGTATCAGAATGCTGCCAGAAACATGGGGACAAATAGTGGCCAGTAATGGACAATACTTTGAATAAAACATAATGTACCATTCTTTTTCAGTAAATTCCTAACTTTCTATAGAAAACGACAGAAACTTATTTGTATCCCTACTAAGAAGTATTTGTTGATAATTCTGAGTGGAGAAAATCATCCCATCTGTAGAATTAGGTCTTCTAAGAACAATGATTAGTAATGGAATAATAAATAATAAACCAAAGAAGCTTATTTCCCAACCTAATTTTATGGAAAAAAAAAAAATTACTATATAAGAAGCTGCTACTTGCAATAGTTTGCTAGCTAAGAAATCATTTGCAATAGAAAATATTTATTTTTATTTTATTTATTTTTTATATTATAAATAACAACTTTTTTTTTTTCATGTTGATTAAATTAACTATGAAGTTACAATTTATTGAATTTTGTTGTCTGAAGATTGTTCAGTACCAGTTGTTGTTTATTTAATACCAAAACTAATTATTATCCTTAATGATGAATATATTAAACAAAAATTGACACGAATCACTACATTAGTATGTTTTACATTTACTAAACTACTTATTTGCCTTATAATATCAAAAACAAGTTGTCATCTAACCTTCCTTCTATTTATTTATTTATTAAATTTCTTTATTATTCTTTTTTTTTTTTTTTTTTAGAAATAATTTCTTGTTCTGTACATTTTTAAAAGTATAGAAAATATTTACAAAAAGCAAATTTACCTAATTCCCATTTTCCTCATTTTTTTTCCTGCTTTGTACATTGATAGTGTGGAGCTGCAGAAAGCCAACTTGGAGGGGGCAAGCGGAGGCAGCGGCACAGGAAGCAGTAGCGGGGGTGGGGGTAACGGGGGCCCATCTCCAGTTGGGGCAGCACTTCCCCTGGCCCAGCTACTTGCAAAGCCTGGAGCACTCAATGCTCTTACCTCCCTCACAGCTCTGTCTGGCTTGACTGACTTGCTTGGGGGGCTCGCCGGTGCCACTGCTGGCCCTATACAGACCACTGGTGTCCACCGTACCAAAGGAGGATTCGCTCCTCGACTTCGTTCTCCTGGTGCACCCCCAGACAAGCCCAAGCCAGACAGAAATAAGTTTGCTCCTTATTAGTTTACTTTTATTTCCTTTTATCTTCAAAAAGTTCAAATATTTCCCTTATGATAAAAATCTATTGGTTTTATATAGTAGTTGTTAATTTTAATTTAATCATAGTTTTTT
>NW_027106375.1:24956-25494 GCF_000696795.3 Halyomorpha halys | reverse complement strand
GTAGGACATGTGAATGAAATAAATGTTTTGAGACTATAATTCGGATAGTGTTGTTGAATTATTTAGTAATAAATAGTTCTCTTTTACTATTTAGGAACCATTATTGACCGTCACCTGGGGTTTCATAATAAAGTACAAAATAATACTATTAGTCTTTTCGATTTAACTTAATACAATTACTCTAAGTACCTTAGTACTTTTTAACTACTGTAATATCACTAATAGTCATCCCTATTATGAAAAAAAAAAGAATTAGTATAATTAACACGTTGTTTCTATACTTGTATTTTGAACTAATACTATTAGCTTTATGAAACAGGACCCAGGACTATCTTCCTACAATCTACTTCTTATGGTCATCTATTTTCTTCCAATATTTAAAATTTTGGTTTCATTCGACTTTTCCTTCTTGGAATATCACCTGATTCACGATGGTTTGCTCCCCCCCCCCCCCTTGTACTATTAGTAGTATTAAAAATACCACAAAAAGGATCTAAAATGGCGGCATTAGTACAGCCGAAAGGGAAAAAGCAGAAGC
>NW_027106375.1:21288-23081 GCF_000696795.3 Halyomorpha halys | reverse complement strand
TATTAATTATATAATATAATAAGAGGTGATATTGTGTAATATGATAGTAAATAAACTACTTAAAGAAACTAAGTATTTATTTACAATTTGTTGATAAGTATTCATTTACAATGAATGATATGATTCAGATAATTGCCATAAAATATGGATTATAACATTATTACCTAAAATATATCTGAATGAGTTGGTGGATTTGTGTGGTGCGTGTAGTAAGGTGAGTGTCATCTTGTTCATTCTTGGGGTGGCGTCCAGATCTCATGGCCTTTATCAAACTCAGGCCCTTATCATAAAAACTACTACCCCTACGAAGATAAGTGTCATAAACTACTTTATAGTAGTATAGTAAGTTAAATTTCCTTTATGTTGAGTTTTAGCAGATATATGTGCGTCTTATGGATCTAGAGATATATTTTTTTCAAAAATCCAACATTTTATAAGAACAACTATAAATTAACATTTTGTGAGTTTATTTTGTCAAATATCATAAAAACTACTATTCCTACAAAGATAAACATTATTAACTATCTTATAGTAAATTTAACTAGCTTTAACTGAGCGCTGGCAGACATCTGTACGTCAAATTGTTTCTGAAATGAAATTTTTCATAAATCAAATTTATTGTCCGAACGACTATAAATCAAGTTATTTTAGCTAATATCATGAAAACTACTATTCCTACGAAGATGAAGGTAATCAACTTCTTTATAGTCCATTGTACTAGCTTTAATTTGAGTGCTAATAGACATCTCTACGTCATATAATTCCTGAGATATAGATTTCTCAAAATAAATTAACTACCTACTAATCTTGCAGTAAATTTTTAATAAATTTTGCTTTTTAAAAAGCTATATCTCGAGAACTATATTTTATAATATTTCAGCAAATTTACTCTTCTTTAATTAATGTGCTCTTAGGTTTTTTAGTGTTGTTGGTAGTTTTTAAGATATAGAGCTCCGAATGAGAAATTAGTGTTTTTTTAACGTTTTGAAACAGCCGCCATTTTTTATTCCCCCTACCTATACTCAGCAGACTCATAAATTTTGACTAGTAATTATACATAGTTTTCCTTAAAGTAATCAAAAATTGGGGTGAGAAAACTGCCTTTTTTCTTCCTGGCTCTTGTACTCTATTCGTCTGGCCGTGGAGTTCCATTTCTGAAGAGCCCTTCTCAGGACCTCTCCTCTCGCCCATCTTCTTCTTTCTCTTTCTGTGTTTCCTGGCCAGATCTCCCTCTCGTTCGTAGAGGCGTCACCTTTCCGGAACCTTATGGCTATCATCAGCCATGTCCAAGAAAAATACGTTAAAAGAGGTGGTACATTTAGAAAGGTGTTTGGTGCAAGTATTGTTTATAATTAACCTGACTAACGACAAAGCCAGCAGGTAATAGTTGTTTTTAATAGATTTGATCAGGAAGGACCTCTTCACCTGGGCCACCTAGCCACCTGCAAGGTACTCTTTGTTGACAGTCACACACCCGGCACAGATATGACAGGACATATGGCAAAGACCCCTATAATATTAATAATTGCTAATACCTCGGTACATAACACTAACAAGGAGAGTGTAGAGGATGAGACCGAGAATACTACCTTGAGGAACACCAGCGGATTGAAAATAGAAGGATGAATAGGAACCATTGTGGTTTACTTGGAATAATCTATTGGTGAGAAAGGGACGGGTGATGATAAAGTATGTAGGAGGTAGGAATTTACGGAGTTTGTAAAGCAGTCCCGGGTGCCAGACTCGATCAAAAGCCTGCTCTATATCGAAAAAGACTCCCGCGCAGTACATTC
>NW_027106375.1:15538-20418 GCF_000696795.3 Halyomorpha halys | reverse complement strand
TTGGGAATCATTTTGATTATAGATAGTTTCCATGGGTCAGGAAAATATGTGGAACGGAGAACGGCGTTATATATGTAGGTGAGGAATAGGATGGCAAAGACCCCTATAATATTAATAATTGCTAATACTTCGATAAATAGCACTAACAAGGGGAGTGCAAGGTCTTGGGGTCAGGGATTTAGTTCAAATTTTGTAGGATGTTATATTTAGTTTATCTGTCGATGAAGATATATAGTTATAGGGGCCACTATTCAATAATTGTTTAGATATTTGTGATTGAAGATGCAATTCACTCGTTAAATTCAGCTCTGTAGCAAACGATTGAGTAATGGGTTTAGCAACGGATCGGTGTTTCTAGTCTATAGCTTTTCGAAATTATGTTTTATTTGCTTTTATGGCAATTTTCACTATTCTACGCACAATGAGTACTAATTCTGTTAATCTGATAAATGTTCCATTTATTGTTTTATTTCACAATTAATTGTTTCAAGGCACGACTAACTGGCAGTTAAAGGGCTTTTCTCCTGTTCTTCTTGCTTTTATTATTTTGTAATAAATATTATTCTGTACTTATACGAATGATAATAACAATTTTTTTTTTATTTTATTTATTTATTGATATTTACAACTGTATAAAAAAATACAACCAGTAAATTTGATCATAATGATATGATACAGGATGTAGAGAAACTACCCAGTAGTAGAACTCTAAAAACAGTTTATAATATAAGGTCACGAGGCCATCTTCTTTTCAGGCGCCTCGGAGGATTGCCAGGAATGGAAGAGGAAGCAAGGTTAGAAACGAGTGGGTTTGGGTGGTTAGGGAGTTTATTATGGAAGGAATAATATCGGGTTCGGGCTAGATCGGTTACATAAGGAACATTTAGGTCTTTATGGATGGTTTTATTAGTAACAAAATAAGGAGCATTGAGGATTTTACGAAGGATTTTGGATTGTAAAGATTGGATACGAGAGGAATTCGAAGGTTTAGTTGAGCCCCAAAGCTCAACTTCGTATAATAACAAATAAAACTCTTATAAGGTTTCTAGTCATTAAAGAAATTTCATTTCCAAGTTATTTTAACTTCATTATGCATCTTTATGTGTAAAAATAGACATAAAAAAAAAGTTATTCACTTAACACGGACTCGAGCTCAGCTCCTATCGACGAGGAACACTGATTGCTGCTACGCTAAACCCATTACATTTTATTGTTTACAACAGAACTGAATTTAACGTGTGAATTGCATCTTAAGTTGCAAATATCTAAAATATTATTGATTAGTGGCCCCTATAACCATATATCTTCATCAACAGGGAAACTAAATTTGAACTAAATCCCTGATACCAAGACTCTCCATGTTACATATATCAACATTAATTTTAGATTAAGTTTAGAGGATACCCTAGAGATTACTATATGCCCCTCCATCGTGTCTATTTCTGAGTTATACAAATAGAAAATTTGTAATTAAGTTTGTGGGTATAGTAAGTAACCAGTATCTACAACCCTTCCCTTGTATCCATATCTAAGATATACCATTATGTATTTTTGGTATGGTAGAGTCTTTTCGCAATGTTCATATCTAACTTACACCAAAAATTCATCCACAAAGACCTTAACATCCCATTCGTTGCAGATTTGACCCAAAACAGATATGCGTCTTTTCATTCCAAACTCCTTAACCATCCTAACCCATTAGTTCTTAATCTCACATCCTTAACAATCCCTGATAATCTTCTGAGGCGTCTTTAAAGAAGATGGCCACGGGACCTTATAATTTAAATTAATGCTTGAAGTACCACCAATGGGTGATTTTCAAGTGTAAATGAAACATTCCACATATTTACTTATTGTATTTACTATTTTGGACAGATGTAAATTACATTTTTTTTTATTTATTTGTTGATAAGTTAAGTATTGGCGAAAGCAAAATGTAAAAAAAAAAGAAGAAGGAATAAGATCTAACTCGCTTGAACTGCTGTAACATACTCGCTTTATTGTATTCGGTACATCTCTTATATACGTTCGATCAGCTGATCCCCTCAGTCAGCTGACATCGAAATAACAGCTGACTCATACCGTAACTGATATTTACAACTGTATAAAAAAATACAACCAGTAAATTTGATCATAATGACATAATGATATGATACAGGATGTAGAGAAACTACCCAGTAGTAGAACTCTAAAAACAGTAAATTACATTAAATAAATAAATAAGAAAATAACGCTGCAATACAAATAATAACTATGTGTAAGGGTAAGAAAATTAATAAATATAAAATTATAAGGAATATAAAACAATGTATAAATAAAATAACCAATATATGTATGTCACCCATATTGAGAAATCATCATCCTTTATTAACTTTCCTAACTCCATGTGATGGTGGATGATTCCCGAGGAGTCCAGGATTATATTGCGGTATTCAGGATTAGGATTGCGGGTACTGTACAGTCCCAACCCCTTTTCCATTTCTAAGTTTGATTGGTTTCTAAATTAGTTGGTTTTGATAAATTTTAAGAATAACTTAAAAAATTGTTGGAAGCATATTGTTTAGGGAGGGAGGGAGAGGGAGTTTAATCTGACACCTCATTTAGACTACATGAGAAGTAGAGTAGCCCTTGATCTTAATGGACTCAATCGTATAGGGGGCGCATTTTGGGGCCTCAGATACCCAACAACATTGACCATCTATAAAGGAGTAGTTGTGGGTATCTTGAAATATGCATCCTCTGCATGGAGTCGATATTTCTCGAAAAGGCAGAAGAGCAGGTTGGCTACAATACAGAGGATAGCTTTGCTGCAAGTCCCTCGAGCATACCGAACAGTGTCTCATGAGGCGGTACAGGTATTAGCTGGAGGAGTGCCTATCGATCTTCTCCTGCAGGAAGGCTATTATCCACACAAAATAAAGAGGGGGGGTCTGGCGGATTTACCGGAGAACCTCCAAGCGTGTATTGGTAAAAGCCCTAATAGTTGGAAGAGGATCCTCCGAGAAAAACCTTGCAAGAATGGGGTCAACGGTGGGTGGATTGCTTAAACGGGGCCACCCTAAAGAAGTACCTTCCTACCGTTGGTTCACGCCTAGAATCAACGTGGGTCCTCCCCGAATACTGGATCTCACAGTTCCTCACGGGTCATGGGGGTTTCCGAGCTAAGCTCGCCGTACATGGCATAAACATCGATCATCTGTGCCCAATTTGTCAGGTTCCTGAGACCGCTGAGCACGTCTTACTTGCCTGTGCCATGAAGCACTGAGAGCCAAGATGATGAGAGAAACAGGACTCTATGTTCAGACTGAGAGCGATCTTCCTGAGCTGATGAAGAAAGAAAACTACCCGCACTACAAGACCTTCCTGTAGGGTGGAAGGAGGCTGTGGGCTCTACTCACTTCTCCCTGGGTAGGAGAGAATAAGCTACACTAGCAAGGCCTCTGTACAAGAGCAAGATATATTTTGTAGCAAGAGCAAGCTGTGTGCACAGCTATCTAATGTTAGTCATATGCAGCAATGAGTTGGACCCACTGCTGCGAATACCCGTATTGTCTAATAGGCAGGGTAGGGTGATAAATAAAGAGCTAAATAAATAAATAATAATATTATACGTATCAATCGCTTTAATAAACTTCTTATTTTTAAATGAAATATTATCTTACCCACTGAGGCTGGAATGATTAAGGTGGCTATGGCGGATTGCTGAGATGCTATGAAAGGAGAAGGTGCCAATAAACTGAATTCCAATACACGTGCGCTCCCTTTCGCTGATATTAGCAAATAGCGGGGAATGCTCGCTTATCCAAGCTCTTATCATTAAGGAAATATTAGTTCTCACCAGGCTTGTCTATAATCACAATTATGACTTATTATTAATGAATGATCATCTAACTTCTCATGCATTAAAATAATATTAATAATAAATAAATGATATAATTAAATACTCTTTTAACCTTTATTTATTTAATAAATACTAATAATAATTGTATTACTCATTGCTCAAATTGTATTACTGTTTGTTTTTAAAGGGCGTTCAACTGCCTGGTCATCAACGCCCGTTGGTTGTTGGTTTTGGTAAGGCCTAGTTGTTCCATAGTCATAGCTTTGGTATGGTGTACTGATCTACACCAGTGGGGCTCATTTCCGTGAGATTTGAAATATTATCTAGCTAGACAATTATAATTTGTGTAATAATACATCGTAAAGATAGTAGAGAAAGGATGATGAAAAGCAGATAAGTGGCTATACTAATTTTAAAAATAAAGTAAGGTAAAGTTGGTGATTAAAATAATTAAAGGCAGATTATTAAGTTAGTCTTATGGATGAATGCAATGACTCTTTCTATTACGGATTCGTTGTTTCTCAACGTCATTGAAACATTTGTTGGTATCCCTAACTGCTTCAGAGTTGATTTTTAGTGATTACATTCTTAAAAAATGTGTTTGACGGTCAGATTTCCATCCCAATGTATTACTGTAATTTACATATATTCTTTAGTTAGATTGTATTTTTTTTCTAATATAATGTAACCCGGACATTTTACATGAGCAGGTCTCGTGGCCATCTTCTTTTCAGGCGCCTGGGAGGTTGTCAGGTATGGAAGAGGATACAAGTTTAGAAACTAGGGGGTTTGAGTGGTTAGGGAGTATATAATGGAAGGAGTGATATCTGGTTCGGGCTAGATCCGTTACATAGGGAACATTAAGGTCTTTATGTATGATTTTATTTGTGACAAAGTAAGGAGCATTGAGGATTTTACGAAGGATTGGATACGAGAGGAATTCGAAGGTTTAGTAGAACCCCAAAGCTCAACTCCATATGTCCAGATTGGCCTTATTACAGTCATGTAGACCAGTCTTTAGTAATGAGTTGGAAGTTTA
>NW_027106375.1:14833-15488 GCF_000696795.3 Halyomorpha halys | reverse complement strand
GTCCAGATTGGCCTTATTACAGTCATGTAGATCAGTCTTTTGTAATATGTTGGAACTTTAGACCATTTGTCTAGTAAGTGGTGTAATAGTCTAAATCGAAGTGCAGTTTTCTGTCTTTTCAGTTTTGTGTGAGTATACCAAGTTAATCGTTTGTCCCGATGTCGTCCAAAATAGTGTTCGACAGGGGTACTAAAGTTTAGATATTTCAAATTAAAAGAAAGCACATACATAAACAACTCTAAATAGCAGAAGTAACGGTTACAGTTACTATGAATTTGTTCATTTTCAGTGATACCAAAAAACGAAAGAAGAACAATAATCTAATTTTTATTTATTTTAGTTTATGTAAAAAAAAATTATTATGGATGGACTTATTCACAATAGCTTCTGAAATTATTATACAATAATTCATAAGCTATAAAAAATAGGCCTTCATAGCCTATATAAAAAGAAAAGATGAGTAAATCCTTTAATATTATTTATTTCATCAAAATTTCCAAAAATAAAAAAATATCAAAAAATGGACTTAGCCGTATTGGATTCTGGGCGATTCATATAATAAAGAGATTATTTATAATCTTTAAATTTCTTTCTTGAGACTGGTAATTGTTTACTAAATAATTCAAAAACACTATCCAAAATTATAGTCTCAAAA
>NW_027106375.1:11564-12633 GCF_000696795.3 Halyomorpha halys | reverse complement strand
GGCCGAATTGGCCGAAACGTTGGACGTGTGAATGAAATAAATGTTTTGAGACTATAATTTTGGATAGTGTTTTTGAATTATTTAGTAAAGAGATTATTGTTAATATATATAGATTACATTGTACATAATGAATGCAGATGATTCTCTTGAAGGTCGTGTAAATGGTGGTAAATGATTTGATGCTCCTTATTACGTCACAAGCTCACCCAAGAATACCTTAACATCCTATTCGTTGCAGATTTGGCCCGAAATAGATATTCCTCCTTTCATTCCAGGATCCTTACCCACCCAAACCCATTAGTTCTTAATCTCTCATCCTTAACAATCTCTGATAATCCTTCGAGGCTTCTGGAAAGAAGATGGCCCTGGGATCTTTTAATTTAAATTAATTAATAAAGTACTATCATTGGTTTCTTACTAAGATCATTATGTAGTATGTCACATTTATTTTTTATATTTCTTTTAAATTAAAATTAAATTTTGGTCGTTATTAATAAAATATCGTAGAATAATAATAATTTTTTTTAAAGAATTACCAATTGACCTTGTAGCATTACCAAAATATTCAGAGGGAGGGGGGCGTATTGTCAGCGGTAATAGAAAGCTGTTTTAGTAAAGCTAGAGCCGCCACGTCTTTGTGTTGTGGCTTAGAGGAATGAATTTCAGATGGGAGATCTTGCCCGGGGCCTGATGTATAGTATACTGGGGGCATCCATCTTGCTCCCGCTACCCTCTCCTTATCTACTTTATTTATTATTTACTCCACAAGGAAAATATAAAAATACATTAACTTCCAAAACCTGATATAAATTATCTCTTGGGTGATATACTTGCTAAAATAACTGAACCATGTGGATTACCCCGGCTATATTTTAATGTTATCTTCATATATCACATCTTCATATTAAATAAAGCAGAGAAATAACTGGGAGTAGCATGATTTTACCAAAGTAGACGTGGCGAGATATATTTGCATGTTGGAAGAGAGGCGAAGTGGAAATGCACTTTGAGTTTTTTTTTATTTTTTTTTGGAATATCGTTGATTTACCGTGTGTAATAAATATAAGCA
>NW_027106375.1:9289-11162 GCF_000696795.3 Halyomorpha halys | reverse complement strand
CGGCTAAGGAAGGTTTTCTTTTAATTTAGCCTAAGAGCCCAAGAGGAGAAAAAATAAGATATTTTTTCCCAATTTTTTATTACTTTAATGTAAACTTTATCAATATTATAAATAACTGCCCGGAATGTAACTCCTATGTTAAAGAAGATATTTTTTTTAAGCATATAACTTTTTCTTTTATTTTAATTTCGGTTGTTTATGTATTGTAGTTAAAATTGCACACAGAAATCGACAGACGGACATTTTCTCCATTGTCTATGTGTTCCTAATTTTTGAACAGGTCAACTGTTTGTAATTTTTTTATAATTAAGCAAATTTCTTTCATTAATATCAACTATATCGCTGATTCTCAGAAATAGTGGTACATTTTAAACATTGAATTTAATTTATTTTTATTTGGAATTGGAATTAAAAATATAGTAGCATAGACTTCAGTTACATTCTTTAGTTAAGTAGTTCAAAAGGCGTTTCTAAAGCTATTAGAGTTGTTTCAAATTAATTCGGAACAATCTATGAAAAACCATAACCAAAAACAAAAACAAAAAAAATGTTTTGGCACTGTTAAAAAAAAAAGCAGTTATATACAGTTGAGTCAAAATTGATGATTCTGCAAACACGCTGAGGGAGGGAAATAAATTGTGGCTGTCCCAGAAGTTACAAAATTCATTTTTGACTTCTTTCTACTAGAATATGAAATTTATTTTCTGTTAGAAAAATAGGAATAGAAGTTAAATTCCTACATAAGGGATGCAGTAAATGCCAATAAAAAGTAAATATTTAAGGTGTACCACATTAATACCCATGAATTTAGAAAATAATTTATTTTTATTTATTTGTACAAAAAAAAATTGTTTTTCTAAAAAACTGAATATCGGAACTATTGAATGTAAAGCTTTTTTTTATTTGAAATACTTTTTATTTATTGATAGATATTACAATCTGCCACATAGTTGTGGGCAATAAGTATTAGTGATGAATGATCTCATACATACTATATGTATTTTATAAAATAAAATAAAATAAATAAATGAATGAAAAAAAAAAACTCACACATAATACTAGGGTCCGTATTTTGGAAGATTTATTCTATTTCAAATGATGTCCCATTCTGTTTATTAGTGGGGGTATTCATGATGTTATGTTAAATGTGAAATTTATTTAGCATGTTTAATGTAATAAGTATAGGGTTGTTAGCAGCCCTATTTAACGTTATGTTATATGTTGAATGCATAAGAGATCCTAACGGATTTCCTGAGCAACTTGTTCTATAACCTTTCCTTCTAAAAATTCATGTTATTGTTTAATTTTAAGTTGATTGACAAGTGTCATTACATTATTATTATTGTCATCCACGGCTTTATAAGATTTAAAAACATTAACACAATCAAAACACAAACTTTAATAACATTTCTAGAGGAGAAGATCTCAGGGCCTTCTTCTTTTCAGACGCCTAGGAGGATTATTACGTAATGAAGGAGAAGCCAGGTTAGAAACGAGTGGATCTGGGTGACTGGATTTATCATAGAAGGATTGGTACCTGGTTCTGGCCAAATCGGTAACATATGGAACACTGAGGTCCTGATGGATGGGTACCAATTAAAAAAGATGCCACTAAAAGATACCAAATTGATAGGACTCCAATAACATTTCCAGAAGGCCATTTTCTTTTCAGACACTTAGGAGGATTATTAGGTAATGAAGGAGAAGCCAGGTTAGAAACATGTGGGTTTGGGTGGTTAGGAAGTTTATCATGGAAGAATTAGTATCTGGTTCTTCCTAAATCGGCAACATATGGAACATTGAGGTCCTCATGGATGATTTGATTTGTGACGAAGTAAAGAGTATTAAGGATTTTACAAAGGATTGGATTCGG
>NW_027106375.1:6008-8970 GCF_000696795.3 Halyomorpha halys | reverse complement strand
CCGTCAAAACAGGAATGAATTATTTCTCATCATTTGATTTTATTCTTTTCTTTTTTCATCTCTTAATTTGTACTTTCTTTAATATTTCTTCTCTTATCTATCTGTTACTATTACCGTTTTCATTTACTTTTTACAACCTTTAATTTTACTTATTAAATTTTACTTTTCATTGTATACCCCTGTTATTTTCCACTTATGTTTTTTTTTTGTAACTATGCCAAGTGTTGTTGTTGTTGATTGTTGCTTAAAGGCGTAAAACCCTCCGGTCATCAACGCCTATGGCATGATAAAAGAAAATAAAATAAAGAAAGAAAAATAAAAAAAAGTAAAAAACATAACAAAAATAGAAATCGAAGAGGAGTTATAACACTATGCCAAGTGTTTGTATCTTTTTTAGCCCTGACGAAGCCCTGCAACGTGGGGTCAAACGTTGGTTCAATAAAAACAGTATACCCATTTACTATTTGAGTTGTATTTTTTGATCGTATCCGGACCATATTCCATTCATATATTTTATATCGTTTTAACATGCTAAAAGAAGGAAATATTTCTCTATTTATCACGCTTCAACATGTTAAATTAATGATCATGAATACCCCTAATGTTGGTGATAGTCTTAAAGATATGAAGCTCCGAAAGAAAATTGTTTGCTAACGTTTTGAAATAGCCACCAACTCTTATCCCTCCCAATTATGGTTGAAGTCTTCAATGTGATTGTCGTTGGCTATTGCTCTTCAGTTTGCTTCATACAGCTCTTTTGCATCGTTGTTGATTCTGTCCATCCATCTGGTTTTTCGCCTCCCATGTGGTCATTGCCAACTCTACTAGCAATCATTGTTAATTTTATTTTTAGTTACAATGGCAAAAATTAAACCAAAAAGCAAAAACGGACCACATACATTGTACATTGGAACTACCGACTGTGACAGAATTAATATCGAGGAGACATACCAATTTTTGACAGCGTTCAGTACTGTACGAACTCATTATTCAGGACACTGAAAACGACAGGATGGCCCCAAAGATGGCAGACTCACACAAGCAGACTTAGACTCGACTAAGTACAAGTAACTAAATCATTTGAATCAACAAACATGAGCGCTATAACCAACTGACTTACACAAAATACAGGACTACACCTTTCCAAATAATCAAATTACCTCACCCTCCTTTTTAAAATGCATTACCAATGCAAAAAAAAACTGGCTACCTTCATCCCGTCTTCATCATGACATCAACACCACTCATCCATGGGCCTTAGAAGAAAAAAAATTAAACAACAACAACAACCACATGAGATATCTTTTTTATTTTAGAAAGAAATGTTTAACTATTTACTACCATTGATTGTACAGTGATAAAGCATGTCTATTTAAAAATAATTACTTAATGAAATAAGGAGTGAAACTCCCATGATTTCCGCATAATACACTACCATCTATAACAGCGGTTCCATTATCCTCTTCTATGGGTTCCGCAAAATAATTTTAGAAGGTGTCAATAGACGTTAAACCAGTTTTTAACTTTACCTTCTCATATTTTCTCTAATTTTATTTTGGTTTTGCATAGGAATTCTCACCTTTCTTAGCTGTTACTATTATTATTTATTTCTATTTTATACCAGATCGGCCTGGTGGGCCTTACATGGTTGATATAACCGTTATATTATATATATATATTTTTTTGATACATGGGGTTGATACCAACAGTTGATTATGGGGAGAGGGAGGTATAGTCTCGTATAAAAGACACTGCTAACTATATACAATGTTCTTATTAAAAGAAAAAAATAATAATAAAATAAATAGATAAGAATAATGATTCTTAATAAAAGAGGAAAGTAAAATTAATAACAAAAAATAATGATATTGGTACACTTAAATAAAACAAACATTTGCCCTCTAATAGTAAAAAGAAACAAGTTAATTTGAAAAAGGGCCAAGAGAAGAAAAGAGAAAAAAAAATAAATCGGCCTCCGTTCAACCTTGAGGGGTTTGAGGGTTGAGAGGCTTTGAACAGCCCTGATGAAGCCCTGCAAAGTGGGGCGAAACGTAGAACATTAAAATAGTTTTAAACTATTTGTTCTTCTTTTTTTGACCGCAACCCTGACCATCTACTTATATTTAAATATTTACGGTCAACTATATATGCATATATGAAAAAAAAAATGAATAATAATAAGTAAAATAGGGGTAGTGTGACTATGAATTAATTTTATATTGACTAAAATTTATAACAGAATGTCCTGCAGCAGTCTGGGCTTCAGTCTCGGGGTTGAGGTTGGGTTTGCCAGGTTGTAGGTCACTGCTCCTTTAACTGTCGGCAACTGGGAGTGGAACTTCATGAACCGTTTTTTGATGTAATCCTCTATTGACTCCATATGTAATTCGCGAAGGTGTTACTAAAAATATGACATTGTATCAAATGATAATGTAGGGGTTCCGAAATTATCTACTTCTACCAAAAGGATTCCGCCATTTGCCTTCTAGTACCAAAAGGGTTCCGCTATTTTCCTTCTAGTGTTAAAAGGGTTCATCTAAAAAAAGTTTGAGAATCTCTGGTGAAATAATTTTTTGTTTTTACTAATTTATTTATTGTTATTTGCAACTGTATAAAATTAAAACTGTAAACAACTGGTAAATTTGCTATAAGGTATAAAATAACATGTGAAGAATCTACCCATTGATAGAACTCCAATTACGTTTCTAGAGACGATCTCGGGTCTATCTCTTTTTCAGACGCCTAAAGGAATTATCAGGTATTGAAGGAGAAGCGAGGTTAGAAACAAGTGGGTTTGGGTGGTTGGGAAGTTTATAAGTTTTTAGTTTAAGGATTGGTATCTGGTTCTGGCCAAATCGGCAACATATGGAACATTGAGGTCCTCATGGATGATTTGATTTGTGACGAAGTAAAGAGTATTAAGGATTTTACAAAGGATTGGATTCGGAAAGAATTCGATGGT
>NW_027106375.1:4107-4368 GCF_000696795.3 Halyomorpha halys | reverse complement strand
TGACCCAAAACAGATATGCGTCTTTTCATTCCAAACTCCTTAACCATCCTAACCCATTAATTCTTAATCTTTTATCCTTAACAATCCCTGATAATACTCCGAGGCGTCTGAAAAGAATATGGCCACGGAACCTTCTAATTTAAATTAATGTTTGAAGTACAACCAATGGGTGGTTCCTTCCCAAGATTTTCAAGTGTATATAAAACATACTACATATTTACCTATTGTATTATTTTGCACAGTTGTAAATTACATTAAATA
>NW_027106375.1:2053-3911 GCF_000696795.3 Halyomorpha halys | reverse complement strand
TTTTTTTTTATAAAAATTATTAAAATTACTGATTCTTTCAAAATGTCCATGATAACCGGAATAATACTAAAATAACGGGTTACTTTTCCATAGATACCGACTTAGACTAGAGCAGTAGTGACCCCACCCTAGGTCTAGAGCTGCCCTCGGGAATCAATACAGTCTGCTGTCTCCTCTAGCAGCTTTATCAGCAGCCTTCTCTACTCTCCCTAACATCTGCTATTAGTAATATATATTTATATTGTAATTTTACTGTTATCACGAATTGTAATACATCATATTATATTTATGTATTTACTAGAAGAAGGTTCACTTTAACAGAACAGTATTCTCCGAAGTTCATAATTATAGAAAAATTAATGAGATGTAGATAGTTGACCGTAGATTAATGATTGGAGCAGTTTGTTGGGAGGTGAAGTCAGCAAAAAACAACATAAATAAACAAACCCATATTTTATTATAAATGAACACAATTTTGATCCTTCTGTTTCTCTCAACTTTTTATTCTTTATAATTCTCAAAGGTTTCGCCCTCAGGCCATTTTCAAGGATACAACCTACAAAAAGTTTTTTGTTTTTACAAAACAATTACATTATTTCCTACAAACTTCATACTGATTTCTTTGGCCATACCTTCAATTCTGAAGTTTGAAGGAAATAATGTAATTGTTATGTAAAAACAAAAAAAATATTGTAGGCTGTATCCTTAAAAATGGCCTGAGGGCCGAAACGTTGGAGAATTATAAAGAATAAAAGTTGAGAGAAAAAGAAGAATCAAAATTGTGTTCATTTA
This sequence comes from Halyomorpha halys, assembly GCF_000696795.3. NCBI lineage: Eukaryota > Metazoa > Arthropoda > Insecta > Hemiptera > Pentatomidae > Halyomorpha > Halyomorpha halys. The sequence goes on along the minus strand of NW_027106375.1, from coordinate 3,119 downwards.
TAATAAACTAAACCACTCTCCAACAATAATAAATAAAAAATAATTAATCTAAAACCATATTTATTTATTTTATTCCGACGTTTCAACCTGTGTTTCAGGTCTTCATCAGGGCTATAGGACAAAAGAGATAACAACAACATTTAGAATTGCATAAAGTTGAGAACTTTTAAGAATTGCATAAATTGCATTCAATTATCAGTTATCAAAAAATTGATAACTGATAATTGAATAGTAAAAAAAAATTAAATTGATTGATAATCTGGGAATTAGATGGTAGTAGATTGAAAGCAGTAAAAAATGAAATATAATATGAGGTAAGATGATATGTATAATATAAGATATGCAAGTAGTGTCTAAAAAACTGAAAAAAATAAATAAATTGAACAATATGGCAGACAATTAGCCACTCACTAATTTTATTGTCTGTCATATTTTTCAATTTTTTTTTCCGTTTTTTAGACACTACTTGCATATCTTGTATTATACATATCTTCTTACCTACATGATATTATATTTCATCTTTTATTTTTTTCAATCTACTACCATCTAATTCCACGATTATCAATCAATTTAATTTTTTTTTACTATTCAATTAACAGTTATTATTTATGATTCAATTCAATATTTTGTATAATTCCAAATTTGTTTGTATACTATTCCTCTTCAATTTTATGTTTCTCTAAATGTTGTTGTTATCTCTTTTGTTCTATAGCCCTGATGAAGACCTGAAACTCAGGTCGAATAAATCGATATAAAATAAATAAATATGGTTTTGTTTATTTATGTTGTTCTTTCTGACCGCACCCCCCGACAAACTTCTCCAATAATTATAGAAAAATTAAATGATTTTTTTTTTAAATCCTCACATCAAAGACTATATTAATATCTATAGTCTATGTAAATAAAAAAAAGGGTGGCTATTAATATCCGATAATAAAATAAAATGCATTAAAACTCCCCTTTCCCCCATTAACGGATACCTCTTTTAGAGGAACTGAATTCCTACTTCCAAATACCACACCCTATAATGACACAGTAAAGAGTCAAAGACGTAAAACATTGCTCA
>NW_027106375.1:0-368 GCF_000696795.3 Halyomorpha halys | reverse complement strand
TGTTGTAAGCAAAAGACACCTCTAATTATGTACAACGTTATAAATGAAAAAAAAATTAAGATAAAATAATAATACTTAATAAGAGAGAAAAGTAATGTTAATAAAAAAAATAACGACATTCGTAGAAAAACAAACAATTGCACTCTAAAAAAAAGGACTAATCCACTGGAATTATTAGGAAATTATTTTGAAGATATTGTAATTTTTTTCTTTTCGTAAAGGATACCGCTTCTCAGACTTCATACGCGTACATCAGCAGTGGCCTGAGGATTGTTTTATTTATTTATTTTAGTATGTGGACCTGTCGATTTGTGTGTTTTAACATATTTATTCCCTTACCTTATTTATTCATTAAATAATTTTATTAT
>NW_027106374.1:10039-10819 GCF_000696795.3 Halyomorpha halys | reverse complement strand
TAACATGTTTAAAAATATTCTTTTCTTTTTTAGTTATCTGTTGTACTTGTTTTCAAAAAACTTATATTGTACCCAGAAACGTGAATAATTTAAATCGCTCAATGTGACACTGTAGTCTCAGAGCATCATGGTTTATTGTAAAATTGTAAATAATTCAAGAATAATAATCTCTCTCTCTCTCTCTCTCTCTCTCTCTCTCTCTCCCTCTCCCTCTCCCTCTTCCCCCTCATCCTTCCCCTCCCCATATTCTATAGTCTCCTATGTCACAATCTTCTATGTAATGTAGAGCTGTTTCCGGGGCCTGTCCACATAAGTAGAAAGTTTCATCGCGAACTACCCCCACTAATCTTAAGATGTAATTTAAGTCTGCAATGACCTATAAGAACTATTAGAATAGGAATGGAACTAATAATACCACACATCGATTATTGTAGTATATTATTTACAGATATGTATTCAATAGTTTCATATGGATTTTAAATTATGCAATTTTGTTTTGTCACTTTTAGAAAATATTATGTTTAATAACCTCGAATGTACAAGAAGATCATTTCGTTTATTCAACAGTCCCATTGGGTAGTATATCTAAATCTAGTACTAAATCTTAAAGTAGTACTAAATCTTATTTTGGTCATAACAAGAAGAATGTTATTTGTTTTATTTTTTATTCATTGACTTATTTTATTTTGTATTTGTTTATTTATTTTTTCTCATAATTAATTTGTACTAATAAAATGTTATTTTATATATATAATTTTATCTGATAATATTCTATTTTTG
>NW_027106374.1:6833-8559 GCF_000696795.3 Halyomorpha halys | reverse complement strand
CAGCGTCCTCTTCTCAATAGTCTGTCCATAACTAGGCACCATAGCAACGGTGAGACGCATCTCTCCTGAGGGCATCGTGTCACTAGCTGCACTTGTAAGCTGGTGGTGCCTTCAACAGAACAAATCTGACCCAATTAGTCATCGCATTTGTGGCAGAAATGTCTAATAAGGCTTTACAGGCTCCCTACAACTTGTTTTGCCGAATGCCCCTTCTAGGCGAGCTCTTTATATGTTAAAGCCTTTTTGATCCTCCCTACTAAGGAGTGTAAAGCAGTCTCAGTAGATTTTCCCTAGGGATATGCATGTTGATTTTGATTGGTAACATCTTACTTCTTAGGTAAACTACTACCCGTTGGTACGACTCCAGGATCTTCAACAGGAAGGAGGATAAGCTTATAGTTCTATAGGGTTTTGCGACACTATAGTCCTCCTTTCCAATCTTAGGAATAAAAGCTATCAAAGATTCTCTCCTTGGCTCTGGTATATATCCCAACGCTAGAGAGGCTGTAAACAGTACCGTGATACGGGGGATTAGAACTTTAAGTCCTTCTTTGAGCATAAATAGGAGAATACCATCTATACTTGGGTTCTTATATGGCTTGAGTTCCCTCACGGCCCACCTAATGGCCCCATCCGTTACGATGGACTCTTCTAACGCTCAATCTCTTCTTCATTTGAGTGAGACTGAAACATTAGAGATTTTAGATTTTTATTCATTTACTTGGTCAGCATAGAATTGGGTATTTTGTTTAATCATAACATGTCACTAAGAATACCGTTGTTCAGAACACCTTTCCTTTGTTTGCTCGATAAAAACATTTTATTATATCAAATAAAAAATGCTATATAACGAAGAACGGTCATATAAATGATAAAGATCTTCATCACTAAGAATACAGCTGGGTTAGTGTTTTCATTCATGTAAGAAGACTGAATTCTCATTCCATTGAAGACTTTAAGACTGAGCAAACGTGTTTTAAGATCAACTGGTATCTACTTAAATGCCAATTTTGCATTATGAAGTACTTCGAACCCGAGCCCGATAGTTTGTGAGACATAGTCTAGTAGTTCAATGATTGAGCAAAAGTGTTAAACGATGGAAGGGCCAGTTTGTTCTCCATGCTCATAGTTTTTACTAGTGCGTGTAGTGTGGTATAGGTGGTATAATGTTATTTTTCGATTGAATTTTCAAGTTCGAGTGTTGCCGTATTGTGCACGACAAGGAACCACGTTGTCAAAGACCAGAGCACTTTAGTACCTGAGTCCTTTCATTTAGGAGGAAGTTAGTAAAGAAGTAATTAAGAAGCTAGTCTAGGAAGTAATAATGAGGATAATCAAGAGTTCTTTAACAGAAAAGTTCGAGCATCTTCAATCTTCTCTTCACCCTAACATTTATGAATTGATAGCCAGCGTGGTGCAGTGTCTTTTGTAGGAATGTGTTGGGCGAGTTTCAGTTTTGCGTTGACTGCAGAAACGATAAATATCTTTTAATAGTGGTATAAATATATTTTCAGTTTGTATTTGTAACCTCTGTACAATGAAACAAACACTTGAGGCGGGGCGATACAATGGTTTTTCAGTTAAATATGCTCCGCATAATTTGTACTTGTGCTTTGTTCATCACCGAATTTTGCTTAGGTCGTAAAGCCCCAGGGTTATGATTCTATTGGCGGTGAAGGAATGGGCGAATAGTATGTTTCCCGGTGAGAATAGTGATATAGAGTAT
>NW_027106374.1:0-588 GCF_000696795.3 Halyomorpha halys | reverse complement strand
GGACTGGTTATAGTATTTAATGTTTTAAAACTAAGAATACCTTATTGATATTAAATTCTAATCAACGTATTTATAACGATGGGTCTTGTTTCTAAAGCAGGGTCCACACTATGCCGCGGTAGGCCGGGCGGGCTGACCCGGGCGGGCTAAGCCGGTCGGGCACGTTTGGGCCGGCACGACGTCCACACCTAAACGAAGCCGACCGGGTTATTTCTACCTTATTTTATTATTATTTTAGTTTCAACACCAAGACTGAAGCCGCTCGGGACGTCCCCACTCTATATTTTTGTTCGGTTCGGCTCGGCTTCCTTTGATCTGTACCGACTTAATGCGGGTTGGAATCGGCACGACCCGGGCCGGCATTTTCTAACCCGGCAAAGCCGCCCGGGGCGTCTACATCAACGCGGCTTAGCCCGCCCGGCATACCCCGGCATAGTGTGGACCCTGCTTAAGCTGTTTTCAGGTTTTCGGCCCTTGCTGTACAATTTTTAGATTTTCGGCCCTTGCAGTACGATTTTCAGGTTTTCGGCCCTTGCAGTACGATTTTCAGGTTTTCGGCCCTTGCTTTACGATTTTCAGGTTTTCGGC
>NW_027106373.1:6906-8257 GCF_000696795.3 Halyomorpha halys | reverse complement strand
TTTGAAGTTCTTGTTATTTGAAACGTTTAGTTGCAAGAGTTGTAACCCGAACAAATTTGTTAATAAACCAAAACATGACAAGGGAACGTTTTAAGCTATTCCTAAGTTACTCCGAACCTTAGTTAGATTTAGAAAGCAAATAAGTCTTCTAAAGATTATTATCTGCTTCCTGAGTGCTAATTAATTTCTCATTTCAATTGTATTTTATTAATCTTATTTAACTCTATTATAATACAATATTGATACACTTGATACAATATAGACATTTAATTCATAAATTTTTTATAAAGAGAAATGTTTTTGAATTCATATGATGTTCAACTTATTTTTATATATTTCAGAGATTTTTATCTGCAATTGGTCAGTATCAATTCCTTTTCAGAACATCAAATGTGTTTGGACACATTGTGAATAATGCCCTGAGGCTTTTTTGTGGTGAAAGATCCTTAACTCAAAGTATCTGCATGTCTTTCATAGGATTATTTCAGGGTGGGAACAATAGTAACTTAAATAAGGTAAGAATATATATTTTTTTAATTTGATTAATTCAATTAAAAGAATTTTTTTTTTAAATGAACATAAATTTTGTTAATCGACATGAATTAACTTTTTAAAAACAATGTTGTTATTATTGATAAGTGTGATAATGATATTTTTCAAATATTGCTGTCGACATCCTGGGAATTTTGCAATGGGTACGTAGATCTGAAATCGTATCGAATAACATTAATTTGCAATTTTATTTAGAGATAATATGTTACGAGAAATATAATTCCTAATTGGGTTTAACAACGGTTGACCGTATAAAGGAAAATTGTACAAAACTATTTAATAAGAACCAAAGTTTTGTCCAACTTTGAAGGGCCTCATCAAAAATAAAAAAAAAATAAAAAAACCACAAATATTGTAAACAATATAAGAGCATAACATGATGTATAACATGAAGTATAAAGTTGACTAAAGTGGAATGTGAAATTATATAAAATGAGTAAATTAAAGATTCTTGTTGTTGTTCTTTGATTTCTTTATCTTTATCTTCGTACAACTTATTTCCATTTTCTTTATTTTCTTTTGCTTATTTTTATATAATCGTTAACATTTTATTTTTCTTCCTACTATAGTTTACTCTATATTTAGTGATATCTTACACTTTTCGAGGTGGTTGTGATAGATTAGATGATTGTGACTCAAATTGAAGATGTGGGGTACTCTGTACAAGAAGGCCTCGACAAAGCATGTTCATACAGGTTAGGAGATGAATGGACTGATGTCTTATAGGAACTAACCGAAGGATGGAGACTTAACGGTCGTGAAGGGTGGCCAAGTCCTACGGGACTTGACGTAAGTCCTC
>NW_027106373.1:1924-5811 GCF_000696795.3 Halyomorpha halys | reverse complement strand
ATATACAATTATATATACTACTTAGAACTAAGGATTATATATACACTAATACAATTTATCTTTGTTTGCCTTACGGCATTATAAGATGTTACATGCTTGGTCCGCTGAAGGCGGTTTTTACACGAGTGGCTGGACTGCCAGGGGCTAACAAAGAATGGGGAGGGACCGGCTGTATATTTATATATCCGGCTGGTAGTGTTGAGGTGTGGGTGACTTCAGGCTGCAGAGCCAGAAGTCCTTCCCTCGGCGAGGACGTCGCCAAGGTGACCGTGCTTTGCTACCTCCCAGGTCTTGGGCGAGGGGTTATATTTCGGAATAGGGGATTTGCACAGGCTTTCAGCCCATCAAAGAATTTAATGTGCCTACGGCCTATGAATTCCGGCACAGAAGGGAGTTGGAGCTCCTCTCTGATAACACTACCCTTTGGAGTGCGGTTCCTCTGACTATTCGCCGAAGGAGGGAATTCTGGAAACTCTGCAGTTTGGTTAAGGTGGTCCGGTAAAGGTGCCGCATGAGTGGTGCGCCATGGGGAAGAGTCGGATATATTACGGCCTTGAAGATTTGCATCTTGAGGCGGAGTGAGATCTGCTGTGAGGTAAGCAGGTGATAGAGTCTATACGACTTCTGTCGGGCTAGCTTAAGCCTCTTCCTGGCGTGACTAGAGAAAGTGAGGTGCCTCTCAAGAGTCACGCCGAGGTAGAGGATGCTATTAGAGAGTTTCCGACCCTCACCATCCACAACAAACTGCTGAGGTACCCTGCTTTTCTTGCCCTTCTGGAAGGACATGACAATGGCACCCGTCTTCGACGGATTAACCTTGATCCCGTTCTTCTTCAGAGCAGCTAAATGGTAGCAGAAGCAGTCTGTGCATAGCGTAGGGCCAGTTCACCTCTCATGCTGGAGCTCTCAAGCATAGAAACCGATGTCGTCGGCATAGGATTCTACCACTGCATTTCGGTACTGTATGGCGACTACTGGAGCCGTGGAAACGACAAACTGTAGTGGTCCAAGCACCGAGCCCTGAGGTACTCCGCAGCTGGTGGGGACTGGAGGCGACAAGTCTTCACCGACTCTTACGACAAATGATCGTCCACTCAAGTAGTTTCTGACCAATCGGCATAGGGGAACTTGAACTCCTCCAGACGGCGGAGTAGTAGCGGGTGGGACGCACTCTCAAACGCCTGGCTGCAGACTAGTGAGATGAAGGCAGTCGCATAGTTATTCTTCATCCGCTGTATGGTGTGGGCTTGTAGTTTCACCAGATGATGTTCATAGGCGACACCTCTTTCGAAACAAGTCTGTTCGGGGGGTATTATTTCGGCTTCTCTGTAGTGCTGCATAAGATGGTGATGTAGGAGCCGATCGAAGACCTTGCTCATGTGCGAGAGGAGGCTGATCGGACGATAATGCTCCGGCGAGTCACCTTTCTTCCCAAGCTTGAGTAGTGGCACCACGATCGCACGCTTCCAGGCCGCTGGGAAGTACGAGATCCTTATGCACGAGTTGAAGATGCTCAACGGGAAGGCTTTACCCTTCCTGGGAAGCATCTTCAGTAGTACACTGGGGATCCCGTCCTGTCCAGACGACTTGTTGCACTTAGTGTCTGATGGCGTTGGGGACAGGAGTGAACATCGGGATGTTTCTATTGGGTGCCCTCTGGATGGTGGTGGTGATCCACTGCGGTACCTACCTCGTCAGGGATACGGTATTCCACTATGACTGGTATCGCTTCAGCAACACTCGACCAGTACCCTTTCCAGTCGGCCTCGTGTAGGAGATATTTCCTCGCAGGTGGTGTGTAGCGGGTGTACCGTCGAATGTGTAGAGCACTGGCCTGTGGTCCGATGGTCCGTAGGGCAGCACGTGACAGTCCGTGACGGAGGGCATACCTCTGGTCAAGAGAAGGTCGAGTGTTGACGTGCACGAAGTATGCACTCCCGGGTGGAAGAGAGACAGCCTGGTCTTAGTGCTGTAAGTGCCCAGTGGGTTGTTGCTACTGCAGTAACATCTTTGCTGACGTGAACCCGGCCCGGGGTCTCCTGTTGACGCAGGTGAACGTGCAACGGTGTTTAAACCGCACGTCCACTGTGACTAAGTGAGTACCCTCGGTCGACGCCACTGGGTTCGAGATGCTCCTTGACGGGATGTCCCTCCTGACACTCACTGACAGGGCACTCCTTTGAGGTCGCCATGTGTCCAACCTCATCGCAGACCTTACATTTTGGCGGGCCTGTCAGCTTGCACAGCGAGATGTCATGATTTTCAGTGCAACGCGAGCATATCAGCGCCCTATTCCAGTATCTCATCGTTTTCCCATACTGCATGTATCTCCGACACTGGACTGGGCATCTATCTTCCCTGAAGGGTGATGCACGGAAACGGCAAGGTCTATTACTCCAAGCTTCCTAATATCCGCAATCTTGACATAGTGTTCAGTCACCATTTGCAGGAGATCTATGTCCGTTTTCCTTTCGTTGGGCTGAGTCCTGGTGAGGCGGCGAACAAACTTGAATCCAGGGAGATCTTCTGTCCTGGAGATCTTCGGTCACTTCTTTTAGGTCCGTGTTTACATCGAATCCGTACAGCACCCATTTCTTCGATCTTTTGGTACCTCGAGGTGCGAATGTGTGGAACTGTACAGCATTTGTCCCTCTCAGTATTTCCCTGGCCTTTTCGTGATCTTCTTGTGTCGTGAGGTAGAGCCGGGTTTCCCTGCTGGAATTGTTCGTTTCAAATCGGGTAATTCCGACGACGGCCAGTATATCTTTAACCGACTGTTGGGCAATGGCCGGAGAAATTATGATGGGAGGTGGGCGGCTCGCCTGGGGTTGTTGCTGGGTAGGCTGCTGCTGTGAGGACTGCTTCTGTTTGAGTCTCCTCAGTGCGTCAAAACTATTGTGGCAATCCGTTGCACGCGGTTCGGGTTCCGATCGAGCCTTCTCAAGATGTTTTGCCTTCGGTTTTTCCCATTCTACTGCTCTCTTGGCTCCTCTGGTAGTTTCCTCTTCCGATTCGTCCTCCATGTCAACTGATTCCTGGTCGGGAGACAGTGATTAGATCATTTCCTGGCAGCTGTTTTCTGCTATTGTCATGACGAAGTGGTGGGAATCAACAGGAGTTTGGTGTCCCGCCAGGGCAAAGCAAGCCCTGTCGCCCGAGTTGGGTATACTTCACGGATGAAAGTGGTCCCAATCCAGTCAAGCGCTACCTAAGCAAGACCCCGCAACAATAGGGGGGGGTGATCAATACTGCCAGAGCAAGGCTACCCTAGCAGGATCAGGAATACTCCACGGAGGAATGTGGTTCCCGACCGAGCAGGCGCTATCTAAGCAGTTGACCAATGGGCGGGACCAACAATGGGGAAAACACAAGAACTGTCTTCAGATGTTCAGCTGGAGTCTCTTCGATGTGTCCTCTTCGGCTGCTGCTTTAGAACTGTGATTTGTATTGTGGAGAAAGAAACCATACATTATACATTTTACAATTTATCTTACTTTCCCTTACGGCATTATAAGATGTAATCTACTTGGTCCGCTGTAGGCTGTTCTTAAATTAATTGACTTAATAGTTAGGGGCTAACAAGGAATGGGGAGGGTCCATTCCGGCTGGTGGTCTAAGGGTTAATTTTTTTTCCGATCCCTCTAAAACAGAATTTAAAAAAAAGTGAATTAATAAGTTTGTTTGTTTATTAAGAAATTAAGGCGTAAAACCCATCGGTCATCAACGCCAACACCCCACTCATGTACATACCCAGTGTTCAATTATATAAATGAAAAAAAATACATATATATGTATAAAATAGATAGACAGAAATACATAGCATATAAAAAAACTAAACACATAATATATAAAGTATACAAACAATACATAATATAAAAAAAAGCATA
>NW_027106373.1:0-424 GCF_000696795.3 Halyomorpha halys | reverse complement strand
AAAACTATGAAATGAAATAAATTATATGTACAAAATAGTCCAGACATTAATATAGAGCGTTTGCCTCACAGTAGTAGTTCACGTGTTAGCTAGAAGGTTGCGTTATGTAGTAGTAAGCGCGGCTCAAAGACACCAGGAGATAGCGCTGTCCCTTTTTTTTTTTTTTTTTTTTTTTTTTCGATCTCTAAGACAAGAAGATAAATAAAGCAAAAAGGGCGTAATGACCAAGATGTTGATCGCCCTGAATAAAAAGTTAATCTGATGTGTAGCGAGATCAGATTAACATTTTATTCAGGGCGATCAACATCTTGGTCATTACGCCCTTTTTGCTTTATTTATCTTCTTGTCTTAGACACTTGATAGTTGATTGCAGACAGTTTTCTTTTACCACTGGTCGATATTGGTGATTTATATTTTAGTATAA
>NW_027106372.1:0-1330 GCF_000696795.3 Halyomorpha halys | reverse complement strand
AATGTCGGCGCACTCAAAACAAATGTCACTTCCTTAAAGTTACATAAAAAAAAAAAATATTAAAAATCAAAATTTTTTCTTATTTTTCTATATACTCAACAGCTCTAAGGATAATTGTTGCGAGTTTTTATATTACTTTAGCTCGACAAGAGTGCGTCGTTTCATTATAAGAAATATTTAATCAAATACAAACATTTTATTCATAGATGTAATATCCAAAAGCTAAATGTAAGTTTTTAAGTTTATTTCTTTTGATTTCGAAAAATTATTAATATCTTTAGATGTGAGTTTACAAAAGTAACATCTTAGACTAATATCATATTCAAAATGACACTATATTTAGTATTAAACATATCATCATCAAGCAGCTTCGATGATCGACCAGTAGGATCTTTAAAAAAATTCTTAATATTTTCTTTAAAAATATCTTCTTTCTCATGATTGGCAAACTACTTATTCTTTATTTGTGATTTCGGGTATGGAAAAAAAAACATTTTAAACAAATATAAAAGTCAAAATTAACTCAATTTTTAGATTTAATAGAATAATACACGAACGTGTATGTCTGACTTAACAATATTAACACTTTATTAAATGTCTAAAAATGAAACGAAGTTTCAGATAAACACAAATTCAAAACACAGAATTTCTGCTAAATCACATGCATTATTTTTTTTCTTTAAAAGGTTATAGTGACATATATTTATATAACTAAAGGAGAATAAGGATCTAAAAAATAGAAGACAATAGGAAAAAATATAAAACCTCATCTCCGTCGGTCATATCAAGATGAACTTGTTGTGGTTGCATGTGCATTAGTGACGGGTTCAGGGGGGGGAGGGGGAGGATGAATCGCGCATAGTCCATGTTTAAGATGGGAGCTTGCAGCAAGAAACATTTTGCATTTAATATTTTATTTTTTATTTTTATTTTAGAGGGTTCGGAAAAAACAAACAAAAAAAAAACATGAAAGTTTCTCAAAATTATGCTTTAAAAAAAAAGAATAAATTAAAAATTAGAATAGCAAATGTACAGTGCGTTTCAGTATTCACTTTACACTGTTTTTTTCTTATATTTACTAGACATTTAATTAGATTTAAGAAATATTTGATGTACAATAATAAAAACTAATTCGATATAATCAAAATTAGTAATATAATGTTTTTAAAAAATACATAAAAATAAATATCAATTTTATCAGCTGATGAATGTAAAAATTATTTTCGTATATAATTTCTTTATCTTCGTAACAGCTTCGATAATCGACCAGTGGGATCTTTATTAACAGGAATTTCAAAAATTCACTGCAATTAATTCTTAATTTTTTTTT
>NW_027106371.1:0-1179 GCF_000696795.3 Halyomorpha halys | reverse complement strand
GTCAGTCGTTTGTCCAGATTTAGTCCTAAGTAACATGCATATCTTATCTCAGTCCCGATGGGACATGACAGACCCATGTAATAAGCACGTAAATAACAATAAACAAATTATAAAAAAAAATAATTGGAGAAGATGGGGGGGAGGGGTGCAGTCAGCAAAAAGAATATAAAAAAAATATTTATTCATGCCGACGTTTCAAGTCTTCATCAGGGAGTAAAGGGGTCCTAGATAAATCCCAACTAGTTTTTTGTTTATTTATGTTCTTTTTGCTGACCACACCCCCGACCATTGTCTCCAATTATTAATCTACAGTCAACTATTTACACCTTATTATTTCAAATAATGTTGAATGTATGGAGAATCTGTAGTCATAACAATGAATTTCCTATTGCTTAGTCTATACTAAAACTAATAACATTACATTAACAGTATTAGATTACATGTTCTCGATCATAGGAAGTACAAGAGAACGCAAAGGACTCTAAAGATGATTATCCAATTGTTCATCAGAGGGCGCTCTACATCCTGGCTGATTAATGCTGCTCTCGAATCGGCAAATCAGTCGCTTTGTTCTTGCATCTAGGCTCAGCAGGATTGGTTTCCAATGGAAACTAGTTAGTCGTTTGTAGTTAGTATCTCTCGCCTAGTGGTTCGAGTATCAATCAGCTTAAATTTATATTGAATCAAATCCCTGCGTTCCAATAAGTTAATCTCAAGTGGATTAACCAATTGGGCTAAGTGAACCACTGTGCGCTGTCTTAGTCAACGTTTTTAATAAGCTTATTCCATATAAGAAAATCCATAATCTAAGTGATAGTTTTTTCAAATATGACCATTAAAACGCGCGATTTAATATGATATAAATATTACTCAAAAATCGCATGTTTCCATGGCCATATTTTTTTTTTAATTATTTATTTAATGTAATTTACAACTGTACATTATAATACATTTAGTAAATCTGATCTAAGTTAAATTGGAGTGTTACAGGCGTGTAGAAAAACTTCCCATTGGTAGCACTCTAATGACATTTTACATTAGCTGGTATTAATGATAAAGGCTTGTGGTTAGAGAGTTTATAATAGAAGGAGTGATGTCTGGTTCGGGCTAGATCGGTTACATAGGGAACATTAAGGTCTTTATGTATGATTTTATTTGTGACAAAGTAAGGAGCATTGA
>NW_027106370.1:0-4649 GCF_000696795.3 Halyomorpha halys | reverse complement strand
TATAAGAAAATAAAAACTGAAAAGCTTTCTTACTTAATTAAATCTTTTTGATACAATTATAAATTTATCATGGTTGTTTACCTGATTACAAAATATACACACTCTTAAGATTCACTTGGCCATGTATGGTAATATGCTAGGGTCTTTTAATTAGAAATATTTACAGTTACACTTAATTGAATACAAATAATTTTTTTTTGTTTGTTTAACACTGAAAAATATTTGGTACTGGTAAATCATCATATTAGTTTCTATTTATTTTTTTCGGTTGCCACACAGACTTGGAAGGTCATTTTCGATCGCTCGTTTTAAGTCGGTATTTTAAAGTTTCTTGATATCTTTAGAAATTTGTAGATTAGCATTGGTTAAATGGAATCTAATCATATCATGTTTATAGTCTTTCTTATTTACTTACCCTTAAATATATGAACATTTTCCTCATGTCTTTGTGTTCGAACTTACTCTATTTCTAACTATATAATTAAGTCTAAAATAAATCATTAATTTCATAATTATACAAACAAAACATATAAAATCACAAGCATGCATATAAACAAAAATAAAGAGAAAAATCCTGTATTTTTTTTCAGTTAGCTCATCTGGTGGAGTTATCTTTAAACCTGATGTTAAGTCCATGAACATGAAGATCCTGATTGCATGTGAAGGAGGGTTTAAATTAGTACAAGGTTTTTGCAGTAAGTTATTCACTTGTAATGGATTAATTTTATTTTGAACATTATTTATTATAACACAGCTATGAGAAAAAATTCAAAATTAGTTCTCTTCAGGTATCTAATCTCTATTTTATGTTCAGGAAGTTGCTAATTCCAATTTTGAAGCCAGAAGAAATTTATTGTTTACTTTTTGACAAATTAAGTGTTACTGTTTTAATATAAACATTCATCACTGAAACAGAAACTTCATTTACACTAATACAACTAATATCTGGTTATTTTTCTACAATTGCTACATTTTTTACTATTAATAAAAAATGTTCACTGATTTTTTTGTTGTTGCATATCGATTACATTTTGTTTCATACCTTTTTGGTGATCTAAAACATCATAGAATATTACTAGTTTACATAGTACATCATTTAAAAAAAAAAAAAGTGAGTCCAGGGTTCTGAGGAAATAACGGAAGATCCATTATAATTTAATATACACCAGTAGGTTGTAGCGATACACAGCATTCCTAACGCAGATGATTCCACAAACTGCATTTTATTATTTATTTATGTATTTATATTTATCTTTTTTGGCTCCTAATGGGAACCGACCTACGATTCTTAGAAATGTATTGCTATATATTTAGATCAGGAACTAGATACCACAGACCCCCTTGCTCTGGTACGCTAGATATAATTGCATATAACTAATCATTGAATTTCCTTTCGAATGGTGTTATGTTCATCAGTTTTAGAGGAAAACTTTTCAAAATTTCATTATTTAAGCCAGGCTAAACAATTTCAATGAGGATAAGACCTAGTTGATTGTACATTGACAAGGCGAGTTTAATCTACATTGTTAGAAAAATCCATTCTATAAAGTGGCACATCCGGTGAGTCGATTTATCAAAAAAGTAGCTCCCACACCCCAGACTATATACCCATCTTAAATATGTAACTTCAGCTTTGTACGACTTTTCGTTTTTGAGCCAGGCTGTTCACACACAGACCATTTTGCGAGATAAGGTTTTTGATTTGGGAAACCACAAAACATGTATTTTCGTCGACCACTCGAATTACAAATTTTGCACCAATGCAATACTCTATGTTTTGTTTAACTGTTGTATTCTTGGCAGAAACGAAATTCATCTTCATTATTCCCACCTCAACAAGTCCTAAAATACGAGAGAACTGCCGTAAAATAAAAAAAAAAAATTGTTCATAATTTTCATCTACCCGGGTCTTTGTTTTTTTTTTAAGTAACAAAAATTGTATAAATTGTATGAATGCACACCGCACCAATTTTTTTTTAGATATACTTTGTACGTTCTATAGATAAAAAGTTAAGGATTTATTTATTTGCTAAACGGTCAAATTTGTAAATAAATGGCAGCCATTTTTTTTTGTTTGTACGGTACTATTTCAGTAAATACAAGCATATGAACTGTATATATAATTCAGAATATACATAGGTTTATGGGTCATTCTCTCTTCAATGTAAGATTTGTGTCCCAGGCTGAGTGTAGGTCTTTACTATTAATATATGGATATGAAAAAAAGATTTTATCTAGGGGAAAGACCGTACTACAAACTCACTTATTTGGAATAGTCGTTTTATTGCAGTTACAAGTGATAAAAAATTATCAAAGTAAGATTTCATCACAACCCTGTGTCTGTAAAGAAATTAATAACAGTAGTACCAGGGCATAGACTTTTTTGTATTTTACTTTGTATGGGAACCCTGTAAAACACTATGAAATAACTATTACAAGATGCTTCCTCGAAGTGACTGACTGTAATTGCAGAATAAAGTAGCCATCTTTGGGGAAAATTGTAAATTCCAGATGCAATATTTTAAGAGGATAAAAAAATAAATAAAAAGATTGAAGTTTCCCCTAGTAAACTTTGACTCGACTTTTGGGTTGATTTTCCTCTATCAAAATATTACATGAGTTATTTTACAAAATATTTGTTGATATATTTTAGATACGCTTTAAAGTAAAATAATCGATATTTTATTCTCTTTGACATTGACAATTACTTAGAGACTATATCATTTTCAAAAAAGTTTATTTTGTGTTCAAGTGCCATGTCCTCCTGGTACATACAGCGAAGAAGGTAGCACAGAATGCAGCACATGTCCGTCAGGAACATACCAGCCCAACATAGGATCTAAAACTTGCGAAAAATGCCCCCATCCTTTCAGAAGTGGATGCTGGTCGCTTGTAGGTATCAGTATTGCTTTGATTCGCTATTTTGTATTTAAACAAGGAGACTGAAAGGAGAATGGGAATGCAGTTATAACGAAAGCATTCGTATTTTTCTTATTTCGCCCTCCTGTACAAATCTTATTTTCCTTTACTCCTTTATTAAGCCTCTCGGTGATTATTTCTAGGACATTTTTTTTTCAATAAGTAAAAAGTATTAAAGTAGGCATCAAATTATTATTGATGTTGGTTGATTATTGTTTTTCAGACATTCCTGCTTGAATAGGAAAGGGAGAGCGATTAGCTCCTTACATGTTACTATATAGTGCGGGTCTCTAAATTTGTTTTTTAATTTTTCCCGATTTTCAACATCTTGTCTTTCAATATCATTGTTTTGAGTTTCTCTGTTTGCATTTACTGAGTCCTCTCTTTTCAAATTATCTATTCACACATCAATATACAACTCACATCAGTATTGTTGTTTGATTAGAGTTTTGTAAAATAATACCATGGTTAAGACATCTCTTTTAAGTCGATGCCTGTATAGCCAAGCCTCTTCTTTAGCATAACTTATCAGATTTTTTTTTTTAAATACCAAAATTGTTACATTAATTTATTTCTTACTCAGATCGATTAGGTAGCGCGTCACTTATGAAAGAGGCTTCTAAATACTAATAAGAAATAAGCAGATCATAAAATCAGAAGGTAAGAGAAATAGAATCGAAATGAACTGGTGGGGTGTGGAAGATTTTTATAACAATTCGTACTGTAACGTTTACAATTTATGAAGCATCTGATGTTCACTACTTTCCAAGGAAGTATTTGTCCAGGTTGTGGTTAGTTGAGGCACCTATTTAAGAGGTGAGGTACTGAAACATCAGAAGGCCTCGACAATGCATGTTCGGTTGGATAAGGTAAGCTGGATAGGAGATGAATTGATTGGGAGATTTGCGAGTTTAACAAGTATGCGCCGTAAATCCTGTAGGTTAGAAACTCCACTACGTAAGGTATTCGCCTACGGTCGTTTAGAGGATGACAAGTCCTAAAAGTTCTAGCAGCAGCGGATGCAACTCTCTAAAAGGTACCCTCCTACACGAGAGGGTAGCCAGTTCTACATGTATTCGCTGTGGAACAGGTATTCAATTCTGTCGAAAAGACAGAAACGGCTTAGGAGTGTTAGTACCCGCTCTGAAAGGGAATGAAGAGACATCCAGAGAATTTGTAGCGACACACTACCAACTGGTCTAGACCGTAATTAGTACAGCCGCCGAAACCGCTGTGGCCCGGCAAGATGCAACTTACCAGCTAACACGGGAATTACTGCTGATGACAAGCATATGCCGTATATTAATGTTTGTACATTCATTGTAAATACCTTAATTGTAACATGTAACAACTATATAAGATATTGTAATATATATAAATGTATCATTTGAATTAATAAAGATTCCAATAGAATCTGCTGGTCCACTGAAAGCTAATGTCTTACACGTAGTACTTCTAGATGGCGTTTAATAGCCCAGAGACGAAAGTAGGCCAAAATTAGAAGGTCGTAGTGTGAAATCTCACTTCACCAGAAACACCTCCTTAGGAGGCAGAGAAAAACATTTTACATAGTGGATCGGTAGTTTCTAGTACTTTATTTTTGGAAATATATATTGTATTTTATTCACATTGCGCTAGATCACTTCTACTTTCTCTACATTTTATACTTTCGTAGAACCCGGCGGCTGGCTACCCTCCGGGCTTACATACCCCTTCGTATCTACAGGAAT
>NW_027106369.1:3928-4914 GCF_000696795.3 Halyomorpha halys | reverse complement strand
TAAACCATAAATCACGAGTTAAAAATGAACTGAGAAATAGTTTCAAGATGATGAGCAGTTATCAGTTAAGTTGATAGATAATGTACCTAAACAATGACCCTATTACTGCATCACAAACTCTGCAGTCACACCTACAATCCATCTAAGAGTAATGTCACAACTGGAGAATCATAATAAACAAATCCCATTTGATAACCTTTACTCTCCGTCGTAAATCTCAACTCTCCTGCCCTTAGTATCTTTTTTTTAATATTCCACTAATGCCTGTTGAACAGATTCGCTACTTAGGACTCCATATGGATTTGACCTGAAATTGATGTACCTCCTTTCATTCCAAAATCCTTACCAACCCAAACCCATTAGTTCGTAATCATCCATCCTTAGCAATCCCTAATAATCCTCTGAGACATCTGAAAAGAAGCTGATCACGGGATCTTCTAATTTTAAAGCTATGAATAAAGAATGACCGTTCTGTGGTTTCTTCCCAAGTCTGTCATGTGTCCTTATAAATTTATCATATTTGCTTCTTTTTTTATTTATACTGTGAATACTTCAATAAATAAACAAACAAAAAATACGGATTCACTGATTCACAGCTCTCTTCCAACTAGCGAAAATAATTGTTCTACTTATATACAGAATTAATATTTCCCACTGATATTTAATACAGGCATGTTATTAATTCATTTACTAGCTGAAGTATATGTGGAGTTTGTGGGTGCTGGGAAAACCAGAGAATTTTAAGGGGAGAGTCTTTAGAGATATGAAGGTGAACTCATGTGTAAAAAGTGAATTGGGTAAGAAGGTATGAAGAGTAGGAGAATAAAGAACGAGATAAAGATTTAGCGAAATCACTAGGTTAGTGAAGAAGGATTTAACACTGGATTTAACATTCGAAAAGCATACTTTTGTTGAAATCATCAGAAATATTACATTAGATTAAGCAGAAACCAATTGGACATCCAAATCTTCCTGAAAGTAGACAA
>NW_027106369.1:0-2417 GCF_000696795.3 Halyomorpha halys | reverse complement strand
ATCATTTATTTAATATGATGATACTTTTTCAATCATAGAACGTGTTAAACGACCTCAAATCGACTCTGTCTCTTTGTAGGAAAGCTTTAAAAAAAAAAAAAAAAAAAAAAAAAAAACGCTGGCTCGGATGGTAAACATTTAAAAAAAAAGAAAAAAAAACCTTCAAAATGAAATATAGCACAAAATCTAAAATAAAAAGGTCCTTCGATATAAACAAAATTAAAATTTAAAAAAAATTTACAAAATTACTTTTTATAAATATAACGGATTGATCAAAATCGATGGATCAGAGGTCCGCTCTATCAAAGTACAAGAGCCCAAGAGGAAAAAAAAGGCAGTTATCTCACCCCAATTTTTGATTACTTCAACGAAAGCTATGTATAATTACTAGTCAAAATTTATGAGTCTGCCAAGTATAGGTACGGGGAATAAAAAATGGCGGTTGTTTGAAAGCGATAAAAAAATTTAATTTTTCATTCAGAGCTCTATATCTTAAAAAGTAGGAACAACACAAGAAATCCTAAGAGAACGTCATTTAAAGATGAGCAAATTTGCTAAAATATGATTTCTAATCGAGTTATTTACGTTAAATAGTTTTCGAGATATAGCTTTTTAAAAAGCAACATTTCATAAAAATGTTGTATGGGGCGTACTGAAAGATCAGCAGTTAGTAAACTTATTTATCTATTAGCACTCAAATAAAAGCTACTTTAATGGACAATAAAGAAGTTTATGACCTTTACCTTCGTAGTAATAGTAGGTTTCAAGATATATGCTAAAATAAGTTGATTTATAGTTGTTGGGACAATAAGTTTGATTTATGAAAAACTTCATTTCAGAAAACATTAGACGTAAAGATGTCTGCCAGCGCTCAAATTAAAGCTAGGTAATTTTACTATAAAATAATTAATAATGTTTATCTTTGTAGGACTAGTAGTTTTTATGATATTTGACAAAATAAACTCACAAAATGTTAATTTCTAGTTGTTCATATAAAATGTTGGATTTTTGAGAAAATGTATATCTCTAGATTCATAAGACGCACATATGTCTGCTAACAATCAAAATAAAGGAAATTTAACTTACTATAAAGTTGTTTATGACACTTATCTTCGTAGGGGTGGTAATTTTTATGAAATCCACATATGAATATAATTTTGGCAAATAAAAATTTGTCTCAACAACTATAAATCATTTTATATTAACAAATGTCATGAAAAATATTACTCCTACGAAGATAACCATTATAAACTACTTTATAGCTCATTAAATTAGCTTTAATTAGAGTGCTAATAGACATATGTACGTCTAATAGTTTTTGAGATATAGATGCAAATAAGAACAATAAGTATGCAAATATTCTTGAAAATGGTCATACGATTGGCTGCCACAGAGATGCTTCAAAAAGACTTAAATCAAATTAGTCACTGGGCACAAGAAAAGCTTAAGTTGAATGCAGAGAAGACTAAGGCAATCGTAATAGGATCCAATCACCTCCTGAAAACTATTCCTCATATTCCAACCTTATTCCTAAACAATAATCCAATACGATTCCATCCATACGTTAAAAACCTTGGTGTCACTATAGACCAAACTCTCTCCTGGAAAAACCATGTATCCGATATTTCCCGTCGTACCTTCTTCTCCCTAAACGTTTAAATTATCATCGCCACCTACTCCCTTTGGAAACCCGTAGGCTCCTGGTTACTTCCTTAATATTCCCCCACTCTGATTATTGCGGTTTACGGGGGTGTTACTGGGGCTTTCGAAGCAAAATTAAAACGGTTAATTAATTGCTTTGTACGATTTTATGAAGAGTTGAAGTGACTTCATCCCTCCTCCCGTCGTAAATATTTTCTTGCTTCCTTGCTCTACCAAATTATCAAATCCCGTCGTCCATTGTACATTTCTGATATTCTTCAATTTAAATCCTCAGTGTAATGTTCCCAATATATTCGATCTAGCCCGAACCAGATATCACTCCTTCCATTATAAACTCTCTAACCACTCAAACCCCCTAGTTTCTAATCTTGCATCCTCTTCCATTCCTGACAATCCTCCGAGGCGCCTGAAAAGAAGATGGCCACGAGACCAGCTAATGTAAAATGTTTTAGAGTGCTACCAATGGGTAGTTTCTCTACACGCCTGTAACACTCCAATTTAACTTAGATCAGATTTACTAAATGTATTATAATGTACAGTTGTAAATAGTAATAAATAAATATTTAAAAAAAAAAATTCTCAGTGCATTCCTGCAATACCCGCTCACGGCCTACAGACTCATATGTAAGTAATTAATTACTAGTAAAACTAATTACTCTAAGGCTCTAAAGCCTAATTTTGACGCCTGTACATTATTCTAAACGGACCAATCCCAGAATAAATAAAGATTATTATTATTATTACGACACTAAAAA
>NW_027106368.1:44956-46646 GCF_000696795.3 Halyomorpha halys | reverse complement strand
CTTTATTGTATTCGGTACATCTCTTATATACGTTCGATCAGCTGATCCCCTCAGTCAGCTGACATGGAAATAACAGCTGACTCAGACCCGCAACCAGAGACCACTCTCGCGGCTGCTCACGCTATTATCTTGTCTAAAATGAAAGTGAGAGCAGTAACCTCTCAGGATATTAGAAAAGCCATCTCAGACTTGGAGTGGTTCTCAGGCGAAATCGGTGAGCTAAATAACTTTATTAAAGGTGGAGATCGGATCATAGAGAGGTTGGTTACCAAGGTCTCAGAGGAGTTGCTGGACAAGAATGACGCGATTTTCCTCAAGGCAGCACTCATATGCCGTATTAAGCGAAGTGTTTTGAATCATATTCAGGTAGACGAGGAAACAGCATGGCCAGTAGTGAAGGAAAGATTAAAGAAGGCCGATGGAGGAGGCAGATGGTCCCCGGAGGAAGACATTTTGTACATGCTGCGGGAGAGGAGGAAGCACGGGCAGTCTAACGGACAGTACGCAGCCACGCTGTTAAGACAGTTTAATCTGACCACAGAAAAGATGAGAGACTCTTGGAGCGGATTTTGTTAGTTGGAAGATGAATTTTATCGACTCCATAATGAAGGTGCAACTAGCTAAGGAGACGAATAAAAGGGAAGGTTTACCACGGGACCGCACTTTCGTGGAATGTGCTCAAGACATGATCGACGCGAGCGCTAGAGAGGAGGATGCAAGAATGGATGTCGATGATGGAGGATGGTACAGAGTACCGTACCACCGCACAAGCAATCCATCAACACCATTGAAGAGAAGAGCACCCAGGGACAGTGGTAAAGATAGAGGCACGGGTAGAGAAAGGCAGCCGAACCAGGGCAGAATACGCAATGGAGGAGGGAAAGAAGAATGGCAGTGCCATGGGTGCGGAATAGTAGGACACCTGGTGGCCCATTGCCCCCGCACCAGGTGCTTTGAGTACGGAAATGAAGGCCACATAGCACGACAGTGTCCTTATATGTACAAAAGGGCAGAGACGGGGCCAGGGGAACCGATGAAAATAAATTTCCAGCAGATACGGCGGAAAAGACGAGAGGACTATAGACCTAGTGAGTCCTCTAGTGAAACCTCAGAAGCATCAGAAGCCTCAGGAACAGAGGGGGAAGGAAGAGTAGGACGGAGCAATAAACCGCCAAGCAGTAGATGGCGCCGAGTAAGTGAGGGAAGGAGATCAAGGCAAGTGAGTTGAGGTGGATGCCAGGAGAGGGGCGACCGCACATTAGAGGTTTTCAATATCAAAGGAGAGATCAGCGGTCTGCCTATCATCAAGGTGAGCGGCGTGAGATGCCTCGTGGACACGGGGAGCTCTCACACCATTCTGTGCTGGAAGGCGCTGAGCGGCGGTGAGAGGAAACTCCAGATGGATGTTCAGGTATGTCATTGTCAATCAATCACCCTGGGTGGGCCCTGTAGAGTAGAAGGGGAGGCGGACATTGATTTTAGGGGAATGGTAGATCGAAGAAGGGGTATTGAGGGTTCATATCGTGGAGAAAATGCCCCGTGAATATCAGGCTACTAGAGTTTGCGATCTATTAGGAAAGGCAAGTGCGGGGATTGGGAATAACAAGGGCCTTTGGAGGATTCGGTTGGGGAAGGGGAGATATCGGTGTCGCTAGCTTCGAATGGGAGAAGCCAAACGGATAGGTGCGAT
>NW_027106368.1:41354-44356 GCF_000696795.3 Halyomorpha halys | reverse complement strand
GATACACAGTAGACGAGATACCCAATACCGCGACTAGAAGATATCTTAGATAGACTGGGTGGGGCAACGATCTTTAGTACTTTAGATCTCAAGGCCGGCTACCACCAAATCAAGATGCACCCGGAAGATCAGCACAAAACAGCTTTTACATTCGAATTTACGAGGATGCCCTTCGGACTGAAGAATTCCCCAATTACGTTCCAACGATTGATGGACGAATTCTTACGGGGAATCGACGAGTCCATGTGCCAGGTATAGATGGACGACCTGCTCGTTTTTAGCAAACAACATATGTCTCCCTTGCGCAAGGTGTTCGAACAGGTCCGGAAATTTGGGTTAAAGTTATCGAGCAAAAAATCAATATTGGAGATAAACCAGATAATTTTTTTAGGACACACAATATCGGAACAGGGAGACAGGCCAGACGCAAATAAGGTAGAAGCGATCAGGAAAATGGCGATTCCTACGGATGTTAAGGGAATCAGGAGATTGTTGGGCGCTCTGAATTACTATAGACGATTCGTACCGGCGATGGCCAGGTATCTGATACCCATCAACAACCTTCTGAAAAAGAGAAATAGGGTGCAGGTGACGCCCGATATGGTGGAAAACATTAGGAAATGCATGGAGGCGCTTCAGAAGGAACCGGTGTTGGCATTTTGAATTGATGAACCGGACTTTGAACGTACATTTATCATCACTACGGACGCAAGTGAGTAGGCGTTGGGGGCCGTACTGTCACAGGATTGCCAGGGTGGAGAGCGACCGTTGGCGTACGCCAGCAGGCGGTTAACAGATGCAGAGACAAGGTACAACGCACTTGAGCGAGAACTGTTAGGTATTTTGTGAGTGGTAGAACATTTTCGCCCCTATGTTTTCGGGAAGAAATTACGGTTACATACCGATCACAGACCGCTTAAATGGGTTGGGAAGTTTAAAGAGTCCTCAGCTAGGGTCACCAGATGGAAGGAACTGCTCAACCAGTACAACATCGTAATCCAGTACAAACTAGGAAAAGAAAATGTAGTCGCTGACTGGGTATCCCGCGCGATCACCGTAAATGCAATAGACGAAGAACAACCACAGACGTCGGGAGAGGTGAGACAGTTTTTGCGAGAATGGATGCCAGGGGAAGAAGAAACGCAAAGCACGACGGGTAACGACCATGAGCCATCATCCGAGAACGAAAGCAGCACTGAGGGAAGACCAACGGAGATGGAAGAGCTAGAGGAGGTGGTGAACGATAAATCACACCAAATAATTGGGAAGACAAGAACTTCCGGATCCATGAAGATGGACTTCGCTAAATATGGGAAGACCTCGATCACCACTATTTGGTCGCCACCGTGTGTCAGGAATGATTCAGCCGAGCGCTGAAAGATGCATCCAAACCGTGGCGAACATACAATCTATACGTCGGTAATGGTGTGGTTTGGGAGAAGATAAAACGCCTCTGGAGATTGGATAAAATCGGAATGGATCGAAACTTCGTTCGTTGCCTAATAATGGTTGAAACCGGTCAGGACAGAGATCAACAGAGGGAGGTCACCTTGGCATACCACCAGGGGGAGACCAATCACCGAGGCTTGAATGAGACCTACCAAGCCCTACGACGGAAATATTCCTGGTGGAATATGCGGAAAACGATTAAGAAGATAATCGGGCCCTGTGAGGTGTGCCTCAGCACCAAATACGACCGACACCCACCCAAGGCGACACAAGAGGAGACACCGACGGCGAACACACCGTTAGTAGAATTACAAATCGGCACTTTCACCTGGAGGGGCTACAAGTGGGTTACAGTGATTGACCTCTTTAGAAAAGTGGGCATAGCACATAAGATTCGAGTAAGATCGGCCGAGGCGGTATTGGGAGCGCTGCGTTTATGGTTCCAGTTCTATGGAGTACTGGAAAGGATATCGTCTGATGCGGGACGGGAGTTCGATAATGCCAACGTCAGAGAAGAAATGAAGGCTTTGGAGGTAAGGTGGCATCTAAACACCCCAGGACACCCAAAGAGCAAGGGGGGTATAGAAAGGCTCCACGGTAAGTTAAGCGATCACTTGCGGGTGTACCAGATAGATAAGGGCCTGGAACCAAACGAGGCTATGATAAGAGCTATAGCAGCCTATAACCAATCCGTGCATACGGTAACGGGATTCGCTCCATTCGAAATTCTGTTCGGACTTAGAGGGCGCAAACGCGATTATAGAAACACGGTGATCGACAGAGAGGAGATCGTCGGTAAAGGGATGGCACTGAGAAAAACGTGGGACAAGGTGAGAGATAGAATCAAAAAGGAGAAAGCCAAACGCGTGGTGCGACATAACGAGGGTGTACGTGACATTGTGGGGGAAATTGGTATAGGGACAGTGGTTTACCGTAGAGTGAGCTCTAACAGGGGTAAGGAGCCGCAAAGGTGTGAGTGGCCATTCAGGGTGATTACAATTAGAGAGCACAATATAGTAACAATAGAGAGTATTAAAGAACCAAAAAAACGAAGGACGGTCCACATAGAACAACTCAAGTTCCCCATAATGAATAATCAATAGGATCTGGAGTTTTCTCATCTATGTAAAAGTTTTTGTTTTTTTTGTTTTAAAAAAGTTTTATCTTTAGTGTTTATAAGTTTTATGGTACGAAGAACGGAGTGACAATTTTATTAGTTTTAAATAGTTCAAGTGTTAATTTTAGTTGATGAAAAGTGTATTTTTTTAGTTTTCGTTTTTTGTGTATAGGTTAATTTGTCTTTAGTTTTTTTGTTGTGGTTATCTTTTTGGAGTTTATGAGGCATGTTCATAAACTGGTAGGGGGAGTTATGGTTGGACAAGGCCTGTATAGAACACTAATCCTAACTCCCCATGTAAATAAACCTCAATAATGTTTATAAGGAGCAACACACAGATAATAAAGCAGTATCTTTCTAGTAAGCGTACGGTTTAATTCTGTTCCCTCTTTTCCTTTTTCTTCAAGCCTTTCAGTCCAAGTGCTCGTAAGTTATA
>NW_027106368.1:36769-40365 GCF_000696795.3 Halyomorpha halys | reverse complement strand
GCATGGATTTAATATTAAAAAATTACCTTTTAATGGTGTCTAGTGCTTCAACATATTCCTTCCATGTTTTAGTGCTCACTACTCTCCAGAATGGAATTTTTAGTTCTAAAATTACAACATTTTTAAAGACCGTGTTCACTGCATCAATTAATTCCTGTGTCTCTTGAGATGCACTTGAGGTTAAACAGCCAAGTCGGACATCCAAAGCAATTTTGGCAATGGCTGAAAAATCTCAATTTTAGACAAAAGGAAAAAATTTCAATTCAATATATGCCAACAAATAATGCTCTGACTTTAATAATGGGTTATTTTTTAAAATAATACAAAAATAAATAAAAAAACTAAAAATAATGAATTATACTTAAAATATTTAATTGGGCAACAGAATGAGCAATGGAGAAAACGGGATATTGAAATATTTTGTTCTTTATTTGAACCTAATAGATCTGGTTTATTGGAAGGGGAGCTAATGAATTATTTTTAATTTAATTAATTCGATTTGAACACCTCATTAATTTATTTAAAATGTTTTTGTTTTATTTAAAGAAAACGTATTATACTTTACTTACTTTGTGATGTGTCTTTTTCAGAGATGCCTTTTATTGTATTTGTGAACTTTTCTAAGGAATACATTACTAAAGCTATAAGCTTTCTTCTATTAAGAAAGCGATAGTTCCTAAGGAGTTACTATAAATAAAAGAAAAATATTGTAAAGGGAACCTCTTGTCGGATTTAGGCATCTCCCTAATAATGTTACTTCCATACTATGGAAGTAATAGTATTAGTTTGTACTTAATTATGAAACAGGCCCCAGGTGGCTGTACTGCCTAAATCCGACAAGAGGTTCCCTTTACAATATTTTGGATTAGGATATGTTATGCCTTCTATCGTGTGAAGCTTTGAAGACCATGATCCGTCTCCTTCACCAGGGCCCTGTTTCATAATGGAACTAATAGTATTAGTTTGTACTTAATTATGAAACAGGCCGCAGGTGGCTGAACTGCCTAAATCCGACAAGAGGTTCCCTTTACAATATTTTGGAGTAGGATATGTTATGCCTTCTATCGTGTGAAGCTTTGAAGACCATGATCCGTCTCCTCCACCAGGGCCCTGTTTCATAATGGAACTAATAGTATTAGTTTGTACTTAATTATGAAACAGGGCCCTGGTGGAGGAGACGGATCATGGTCTTCAAAGCTTCACACGATAGAAGGCATAACATATCCTACTCCAAAATCTCTCTTTTGTATACAACTAAATTAAATTTTTATTCATTAACAATCTAACATCAACAGCTCCTTCAAGGATTCAAATTGTGTCTTTAAAAGAACATATAAGCTTATTAACCCATAAGGCTAATTATTCTCACTTACATCCTCACTTTTCATCTCAAATGTTAATAAAAACTTTATTAGCTTGAAATAAAGGGCTCTCCAAGTTATAGAGCTCAGGGATCAAAAAAGTGTTAGCTTGTAAAAGCTTTTTTTTTCTTATGTATATATCGAAGCCATTATGGGAAAACGGATTCCAAGAAAATTGTCACAACAACTTTCGGTGTCCTAAAACTTGGAATTTTCTTTACATATTCGATAACCGATGTTAGTAGTGCTTGAACTATTCATTCCAAAAAGAAAAAAAATTCTCTACAACTATTTTCAAACCCAATAACATTTTTATACTTGCTATAGCAAGTGCATTACATGATTTCAAAAGTAAAGTAGTTATTCCAACTTTCCTAAAAGCTACGAAAAACGTTATTTCGTGTCATTCTTTTCAAAACAATTTATAACTTTATTCTGCAGTAAAATATTTTTAAGTAGACTATAGGCTGTTGATAAATAAGTTCTTGAGACTTTAAGACATAGTCGGTAACTGGGTGATTAAATATCCGAAATTATATACCTTTAATCACACTCTAATCAAAGAAACTAGAATTAAACGTAGCTGGGGTTAAAAGGCATTTGGTGGGGAAATGGACGTTGAAGTCCGGATGTTATGAGCTTTTTATGTAGCTTAGTCCGTAATATGCGACATAGATTAACTAATCTAATTTCTTTTTTCTATTTTCAGGGAGACATTTACTTAAAGAACAAAGGAGTTTTGCCATTTTCCAAAGTTTCGTGTGAATTGGTAGAAAATGTATCAAAGACAGACATCATGTTTTAAAAAAAGTAATGAATGACTTACAATTACACTTACATTCTAAAGACCATTTGTGAATTTCATTCAGAAAATCATCTGGGACTTCTTTATTTTCATTTCTTATGTCTCTAATCCTAAAAAATAAAATAATAATAAAAAATTACACAAATTCACATAAAAATGTTTAGTTGAATTTGTTGTTGTTGCCGATATTGATGATTATGTATTAATTTAAGTAATTATTAATTAGAGTATTAAATGAGTATGTAATTGTATACAAAATTATGAAAACCAAATATGCTTCTAGTAAAGTAAAAAATAAGTTAGAAGCTAAACCTCTATCCAAAATATAACCTACAATAAGAAAAGGATTTGTTCTACACTAAACCTAATGACGTTTAAAAAACAACAAACAAAAATTATGTTAATATAGAAAGAAAGTTTAGCCAATTAGATAGGAAACAAAATTTTTCTCTCTATTTAAACACGTTTTATTTACATTTATGCATTAAAAAAAAAACATTTTTTGTATCAATTATAATATAGTATTGCGCATTTTCCACATAGGGATTTTTTAAATTTTAAACAAATTTTGTTAGTATAATTGACCTTACAATATCTTATTAGACATGCTTTTCATCCAGATGAATCTGTATTTATGAAGCTGTATTTATTATTGTTTGCTTAGCTGTCTACTGGCCCCAAGCTCTTCCAATTGAAATACGATTTCTTGCCTCGATATTTCTTCAACCTGTTGTTTCTTTATATAAAATCTCATTTCTTTTTTATAAATATGATAGATCCATATTATTAGCCTCATATGCCAAATAAATTACGGTGCATACTGAAGTCCAATAAATGCAAACAATTTTGCATTAGATAAAAATTCCATTTGGTTTTCTACAATCGAAATGCCTCTAATTTCGTATATTTGCTGACATATTCAATCATGTTATGATCAATAATCTAAGAAGATGCCGACTCAACTCCACCCTTTATAATATTTCATTTAGCCTTTGCTGAATAATATAATTACTGATATTTCCTTATATTAAATATTATAAATCAGTGCTCTTCCGCGATTAGATCCCTTTATTTTTTGCCAAACAGTTCCGTTCGTTGTAGTTAAAATGTCTTTTTGTCCTCTTCGTATATTCAAAATATTCTCTTCACCCTTATTGCTTTTAAATAAGTCACAATTACTTTCCTTTGTATCATTGTCA
Source organism: Halyomorpha halys (assembly GCF_000696795.3). Lineage (NCBI taxonomy): Eukaryota > Metazoa > Arthropoda > Insecta > Hemiptera > Pentatomidae > Halyomorpha > Halyomorpha halys. The sequence continues at coordinate 37,000 of NW_027106368.1, read as the reverse complement.
ATATCGGAAACTTGTGGTCATCTTAGTCGGTACGGCAACTGCCCAGGACCTGAGTAAGGCGGTATCGGACCTAGAAAAATTCACTGGAGAGACCGGGGAATTAAATCATTTTTTAAAAGGGGGCGATCGCCTGATGGGGCGAATAGAAGCGAAGATGTCGTAGGATCTACTAGACGGCGAGGATGCAAAAGCAATGAAAGCAGCGGTAGTCTACCGGGCAAAAAGAAGTAT
>NW_027106368.1:9568-31630 GCF_000696795.3 Halyomorpha halys | reverse complement strand
GCTGGGGCAGGAACAAATAAAATTTCTGGGTCACACAATTTCTAAGGAGGGAGTTAAACCAGACCCGGATAAAGTTTCAACAATCCAGAAAATGGCTGACATAAAAGGAATTCGGAGGTTGTTGGGGACTCTAAATTATTACAGGAGGTTTGTTCCAGAAATGGCGGAGTATCTCGTTCCACTCAACAACCTACTCAAGAAAGGCAGGAAAATGATCATCACCCCGATGATGGAGGACAATATCAGACGGTTCATGGAGAGGTTGCAGCAAGAGCCGGTATAATACTTCACTTATACATATGAAAAGAATGTATGTAATGTGCAAAATTAGCCAAAAAGGAAAAGAAACGAAATAACAAACTTCAAAATTAGTCCTGAACAACGTAGCTAGTGGAACCAAAGACATTTGTTTAGACGATGTTGGGCAGCATGTTGGTTAATAAAATAATGAGTTTGTAGTCGAAGGAGTGACAAACCTGAAATGTCCACGAAAAATAAATTGGGTGGCCAATTTACAAAAGAGGAGCTTGTAGTGGACAGGAGATCCAAAAAAAATGATTTTTAAGGAAAGGGCAGCCACTACTCCAAACATTGAGAACAGAAACTGGATGAAGATATGAACTAAGGGAACCCGTCGTACTAGGAGTTCATAACATTAGAGAAATAGTACTTGAAGCTCCAGACAGTAAAGGAATTATTGAAATGGTTGTTACATCAAATACTGATGATGTTGATGCAGCGTTTAATGTACTTTCAAACGAAATAGTTGTAGTTAATATTGCACATTCAGTGCAAAGGCCACAATCACTAAGTTGTTCATTGCTTAGTTCTTCAGGATGGGCTCGAGATGAAAGATGTGAAACACTTTGTGATGAAAGTTGTTTACAGAAACCGGTAACTCGCATGAAATACTGATCTGTCATCATGGCCCTCATGGTTGAGTCTCTTTTGTTACAAAGATATTTTATCTCCATCACGCAATTGAAGATGAAACATACGTGTGTGAGGTAATATGTGTATAAGTTGTGATTATGGCTTTGATGCGACCTTCTACGATGTAATGAGTGTTCCCTCTTTAACTGCTGCAATTGAACTTCACAGCGCATATGATGTGAAATCTGATAATTGTATCTAGTCTCATAAGAAATCTCCCCCCTTGAACGCAGCCAGCATGGACTTTGCCCCAGACCCAGTTTCAGCTGACAAGTTGTAAAACCAGGAAGAGATTATTACCTGTTTTTAAAATCACTCAAACTCAACCGTATAATTTAATGAACAAGAATTCAATGTGCCTTGAATCAAATAATTTAGTAGCAATATTACTATCAATCTATTGGTGTTATATTATTATGTACATAACAAATTTACTAACATTTAATTATATATAACAATCACCAGCTTTTTTTCTTAGAAATTTTGCGATCCGTTAATGACGTTAAGTCTCATTTCATTTATATACGAAATAGAATACTAAGCATCACGAATATATTTCTCTTGCGGAATTTAATTTTGATATCAATGTGAATCATATCACAGAGCCACATTGCATACCTTAGCATTTCAAGAGACAGATTTTATACTTGTTAATAATCAGTTTGTTCATGGTAATTAGAGTTATGAATAGGGCACTTAATATTCCGTACCGAACAACTCTCAGCGTGTGAGGAATTGTAAATCTTATAAAGAAAAAAATACTAATAAACTAAATGAAATAAAACGAGTAACAACAATTTCCTATTAGTAATTGCACATTCACATTTACATAAATAAATTATATTACCTTTCGCATATGTACATCGAAATAAAGTGTCAATTATATTTATTAGATATTTTCTTTTAATGCTAAAACTACTTGGATTTTTTTAAAACCATAAAACTGAAAGAAAGCTTGACATTTTCCAATTAAAATATACTTGAAGACAAATCAAATTGTATAAACAAGCAATTAAATATTTACTTGCCGGATTTGCAATGCAGGAAGAAGCTAGAAAAATTATTTGTTTAATTAACAAAAACATCCTTTACGATGAATTAAGAAAAGGCATTAAATTTTCTCTTTTAAGGTTTGTTGATATAATTATTTTTTATAGAAGTAGATTAATAGTAGCTTAATAACTTTATTGAAATTTACAACTGTGTATTACATAATACATTTAGTAAATATGATCTTAGTTAAAATGGAGTGTTACAGGCGTGTAGAGCAACTACCCATTGGTAGCACTCTAAAAATATAATTTTAAAAATTAGTTTCTACCAGAATTGCATTAACGGCACTGACCGTTCTAAAACTAAAAAAAAAAAAATAGCCCCTAAACTGGGTATGTTATTCAAATATGTGTAGTATAAAAAATTAAACAACGATTAATAGTACATCGTAAACCATCAAACCAAATTTATTTTCTATATCTACTAAAACCACTAAAGCTATGGTAATACAGATTAATGGAAACATAAGGCAGAAACGCACTTCTCCGGGTCCTCAAACGGTTACTAAGCATTTTAGCGAAGGTTACTAGTTATCATTTAGTTATAGGTTACTAAGCCAATTACTAATTTTGGCCAAGTAACGAATTAGAAGTCCTAAACAGTGGATCGAAGTTATAAAAAACATTAATTAGGTCTGTTATGAATTGAATAGGTATAAATCAAATCACACATTAGAACCTTTACAAAGAGAGAATTAAATTAGATGAAAACAAATGAAACAATAACAATAGACAGACAAAAGTTACAGTGTAGCCTTACAGTGTTACCATAACATTTCCCCCTCTTTAAGTAATAAGTAACATAGTCTTTTAGGTAGGAAGGAACTCTTACGGTCCTCTGAGGCCTTTGCTTGTGTTAAAGCAAGGGTTCATCAGGTGAAGGTATTATTACAGTACTGTGAGACCTCTGACTGTCCTGAATCAAAGGCCCAACCAGAGTTTCCACACTAGGCAGAGTTGTTTGTCTTTCTTCAGATACAGCACCAGAACTTTCATGCACCTCCTGATTACAGTTCTCGTTGCCATCAGACAGCTGCACAAGTTGCGGTCGCTCATCAATAGAAGATAAATTGGTAGTGGACTGCAGAATCAAATCAATATCACCTCTTGGTGCCAATTGCCGCAATGAAACAGTTGACTCAGAGCCATCCTTCCTTCTAATGAAAGCATATTGGGGGTTTACTCCCAAGAGTTCCGCCTCTTCATCCATATCCTCATATTAGCTATTTCGTACATTCTTTTAATTAGGACTTTTGCATTTGATATCAACTATATTGGGATAGAATTTCCATTTGCAGTCCGACGCGGGTACTTCAAGAACTACTTGAAAGAATCTTTCACGAGGTGTGCAGCTAGTAGCTGTGTACAGTAATGGACGCAAAGAAAGTAGTTTTTTTTTCAATCATCTGATTTAAGAACAAGAGATTTTACTGCCAACATTATGGTTTTCCAAATTACACCGTTATAACGTTCCACTTGGCCGTTGCCTCGAGGATTGTAAGGAGTGTGTCGACTAACAGCCACCCTGTTTGAATGTAAAAAGGTTACTAGTTCTTCTGATTGGAATGACATTTCTCTATCCGAATGTATGAACGCCGAAATACCGAATATGAAAAACAGTTGACATTGTATCACAGATTTAGATGAAATATCTTGACAGGGGAAAACAAGCAGAAAACGGGAATATTCATCACTTTCAACATATAGTGATTCCTTGACTTGACTTCTCGACCCCTTACCTGTGGTGTTCCTCAGGGTTCATCGTTTTTCCCCACCCTTTTCGCCATCTACATCTATGACCTTCCCCTCCTTATCCAACATTCTCAATACCATTTGTACGCTGATGATTTCCAAATTAACCTTTCCTTCCCACCTTCTGACCTATTGGCTGCCACAGGGAAGCTTCAAGAAGACTTGAATCGAATTAGTGACTACTTCTTGTGCCCACAAGCTTAAATTGAATGCAGAGAAGACTAATGCAATCGTAATAGGATACAATCACCTCCTGAAAACTATTCCTCATATTCCAACCTTATTCCTAAACATCAATCCAATACAATTCCACCCATACGTTAAAAACCTTGGTGTCACTATAGACCAAATTCTTTCTTGGAAAAATTATGTCTCCGTTATTTCCCGTCGTACATTCTCCACCCTAAAGCGTTTAAATTATCTTCATCACCTACTTCCTTTTAAAACCCGTTGGCTCCTGGTTACTTCCTTAATATTCCCCCACTTTTATTATTGCTATGTGGTTTACGGACGTGTCTCTGGGGATCTCGAAGCAAAATTAAAACGGTTGATTAATTGCTTTGTACGATTCATCTTTCATCATTCTGGAGGCCAATCACGATATATTCGATCGTACGCCGAATTATTGAGAAGATGCTCGACTTATGAACTGAAAAAACAGTTTCCACACACAGTTCCAAAAACACCTTCCACAGAAATCAAAGGAGTTTTATAAAGAGCCTTCCGGGAACGCACGTCAACGAAATCGGTTTGGCATTGAACCCTCCAAAGAGTGTGGCCATCGTCATAAATAAAGGAGAACTGAAAGCTATGTGAAAGCGACGAAGCTCTCCCTTGAGAACCGAGTAGCATCCAAACAATGAAAGAAGGAGACACTATAAAATATTTAGGATGCACATTCTCGGGAGAGCCACAGTTCAACGAGGATCAAGTTAAATAAGAATCTGGATAAGCTCGTCACCTCGTGCTTGCTTAATATGTGTTCCCGAGTCTTACTTACCCTCTTCAAACTGCTCCCCTCACAAAGCTACGTCAAAGAGACCTCTAGAGCAAATAATTTTATATACGATAAACATATACTTACGGGCTCTGAATGGTCCAATGTCCTAAAATCGAATATAAATTATGCACTCCTACGTGGAATCCCAGGTGTCAGCGGACAGGATAGAGAAGTTGGGTCCCTCTGTCACAAATGCAACAGAGAGCCTGAAACACCAGTACATGTGCTAGGGAAATGCCCCAACAACTCCCTCCTCATAACACGCCGACATCATAGAGAGAAGTACGAGTTAATGAAGCTGCTAAAAGAAAGAGATTTTGCCTGCTTCAACGAGGTCTACTGTGTCGATACGGGTGGATCTACAAGACATGCGGATATTGTTGCTTTCCCTAAGAAAGGGAAGTCAGCAATCATTCTGGATCTCGCCGTCAGATATGAAAATAACGAACTTGACCAGGCAAATAAAGTAGATAAGGAAAAGAAGGAAAACTATGATAAATGCATCCTTTTCCTTAAGGAGAAGTTCCGTGAGAGCTTCAGAGAACGAGACTTCAACGTGAGAGGGCTCTGGGTCGGAGCCCGTGGAACGATACCCAGCACAACTAGGAGCATGGAGGAACACGGGGTCGATATCCAGGACCTGGCTAGGATAACAGATAATATAATACTCGACTCCCTGGGAATCATCCACCACCACATGCATGGAAATTATTGAGTAATTTAGTCAACCAGATGTTCATTTAGTTATCCAGAAGGATGACATGCATACATTGCATATCCTATTTGACGGGGAGTACTAACGGGGAGTAAGTACGGGGAAAAATGCAACTGGACTCCTTTCCTGACTTAGCGTAGCTGCAATAGCTACATTGGATGCATCACTTTCAACAACTAGGGGTGAGCTACCAGATGTAATAGTAACCAGTGAATTGGCAAAATCTTCAGCGGCTTGAAGACCCAAAGGAAAAGTGAAAGGTCCTGTCATGCGACTAATTTTCTCAGGAAAACAGGGAACCCATTTTGAGTAATGAGCGAAAAGTCCGAGAGCATGTTTTAAGGAAGAAGCATCGTTAGGTAGAGGGAACTCAAGGAAGGGTTTAAATCTATCAGGATCAGGACGTATTGAGTATGAAATAATCAAGAAGAGTTATACAAGGCATTGAAAATTTAATTTTCTCAAGATTTAATTCTAGACCATATTTTCTTACTGCTAACATGAAACATTGAAGATTATTGTCGTGTTACCAATACCACAAACAGTGATGTCATCCAAATAGAAGAAAACTCCTGTTAGACCTTCATCAAAAATAATTTCGTCAATCACTTGTTGAAAACATATATTCCTTGAGCTTAAAATGCAGTGTAGCATCATCACCTGGCGGTAGACACTTTTCAGATATATTGCACTAAAAATGCTGTGGTACGTTTCTTACTAACTCATCGATGTTGGGTAGAGGGTAGGCGTCTAATAATGTGAACTTGTTGATGGTTTGTGAATAATCAACAAGTCTCTTTTTACGATTTTCATTTTGAATAACCAAAACCTGGGCTCGCCAAGGAGAGTTGCTTTCCTCAATAATGTCATCAGACAGTATTTGTTCTATTTCCTGCTCCGGCTCAGAATAAACTCTTGACTGTGTAGCTATAAAATTGCAATTGGGAGTGAGATTGGAGAATAATCGTGGAGACTCTACTCTAGCTACTGAGGCCGAACAAATTGTAAGCTACTACTGGTCCTCTTGTTCTACTCACTTAATTCTTCTTCTTCCTACATACCGAAGCGTAATGCCTCTTTATTTTGCAGTTTCAGCGTCATTAGCAGGGCACACTGAGCGAGGGTGATGGTTGTAACCACAAAAAAAGCAATTACTCCCCTTCCTCGGGATAGCAGAAAGAACAGGAGAGGTTATTTCTAAATTGTCTTCTGGTGAGAACATTGGATGGCATGCAGCTGACAGTGTACTTTAGCTGGTATTGTTCGGATTGTTGGTAGCCATTTCCAGGGTCTGAGCTTGATTTACAGCCTCCTGTAAGCCAAAGTTTCATTTTTTAAGAGTCGTTGACGTATAGAATTCGATGTCAATCTATTAATAAAACCATCACGAACATATTCATCATTATGCTGAGAAGATGTAGCTGCTTTGAATTCACATTCCATGACAAGGAGATTTAAATTCTGTACAAACTGATCTATACTTTCTCCCGCTTTTTGTCTTCTTGTTGCGAACAAATATTTCGTTTTTCTTTTTTATATAGTAGTATATAAATAGAATATTATATACTATATTAAATATTATATTAAATAGTATTTAATGCATCTACGGCTGTTCAATCACCGCAGTCAGAGACTAATCAAAATCTGAAGTGATTGATTTTTTATAGAAAATACTGGTTCTGGATTTTCCTGGAGTGGACTGTATTTAGTGGTTTGAACAAAATGAGACAAGATTATAATGATGTGCCTCTATTCTGGATGATTTAGACAATTGATAATATGGTTTGACCAAAAAATTACAGTGTTAAATTAGTTAGGTTAGTTACATTAATTTTGATTATAGAATACATTAATGAATAATATCACAATTTACTTGATGGTTGGCTACTGATATGGAGCTTCTGTAGATCTTGAAGGTTATCTCTTGTTCTGTTTTCAGTTTTATCACCCGGTCCCTGTTCCCTGCCTGGCTGTGTTGATCAAACTATTCACTCATCCTGTGTGATAGCTGACTACCAGCAAAATGTAGTTGCTCTAGGTAGCCCGTGGGTTCATCCATGGGTTAGTTCTCCCTCATATGTGGTACTTATTCACTGTCTCCAGGGGTACTTGTCCTCACTGGCACTGGGGTACTTCTTTTTTCTCCTACGAGATGGCAACATTTTGAGCTGACCTTGAATACATTTTACGGGGCTTCCGTAAACAACGGCTTCTCGGAATGTCCCAAAGTCACTCACTAAACCGTAAACATTATGAGACAAGTAGTTTGTAAATACCTTAAATTTGTCCTCATCTGCAAGATTTTCTGTTGCCAAATCCAAGAAGTTATTAAATGTCTTTAGCCAATGTGCCCATTCTTTACATGCTGAAGGAGAACTGGACTATCTATTTATCTGGGGTAATCTAGTTGGTCTGAGATACTTATCCATTTGAACTTTATTTGAGACTATACATTAAAATGAATAAAATTGTTATGAATTGAGTAGGTATAAATCAAATCACAAATTAGAACCTTTAGAAAGAGAGAATTAAATGAGATGAAAACAAATGAAACAATAACAATAGACAGACAAAAGCAGGGAGGTTACAGTGTTACCATAACAAGGTCTTTTTTTTTTTTTCATTTATATCTCTTATAGCCTATACTGTGCATTACATCGAAACAGTTATAGTATAAGACATAAGGCTTGTTCAAGTACAACTGGCTTTTAATCATTGTTTTGTTCATTTATTTTCGACAAGATAGTGAAAAGTATGAATAATATAATACAACTATAATTAGAAATTAAAAAGAAAACAATATGGGTGACCCAGACTCCTTCATAATGTAATTTTGAATCATGACTGAGCGGGAGAGAGGCTACTACAAGAGTTCGGATCAATGATATAGTATGCAATGGTGTATGGTGGCATGGTAAAGAGTTGTGGTCAATGGTATGGTGGCATGGTTAAGCTCTTGGATGGGATACTGATCTCATACCATTGCTCCCAACTAACTACAAGATCTATCCACTAAAGATGGAACTATGCCATGCCTGTCACATACAATTAACTAAGAACTAACTAACTAGCTATATTAATGTAACTCATATGCCTAACTCTACTAATATTACTTTATATTTATGTAAATCCACATATGTAAAAGTGATAAAATGATACAATTGAAAAGTTTGGTATGATTCGGCTCCCTTGCGGTCAGGTGACTTATTGTGATATCAGGTGATTTATCCTTTAAATGAATAAATTTGGTTATGTTTGGCGTAAGTCTTATATATATTGTAATTATTTGTAAATACAAATTTAGTTGGTAGAATAAAAAATCAATCTGGCCATTCTAGCAAGTATGAAATATTGTGATATGTTAATACATCTTACCTGTTTACAAACTCTTTGGCTGTTTCTTCTATAGGCTTTAAATAAAGCTGCGCGATTCTTGGTTGTAGTAATGCGTGCTGTACTTTAGTCCTGAATTCATACCACTTTTCTCCGTGCCTAAAATTTGTTTTAAAAATAACATAACATTTACTCGTAATATAACAGATAGTTATAATTTATTTATATAAATAACAATATCAATTTTTGGACTATTTGTAACAAAAATTTTACTAGAAGGACAAATCCATAAGTATGTTACAAATAATTAGCTTTTCTCAATTTCTATAATTATTATAAATTTATATAATTATGAATAATTTAAATCTAACATTATCCAGAAAGATTGATAAGATTTAAGTACTTCTATTATAATCATTATAATGGTCTATTTATTTGAAACCTTGTCCAATATATAAAAAGGAAGTAAGAAGTATGAAGGCTATTCCTTGGAAATAAAAAAGGATCAATTTTCCGATTTTCTTACAAAGCATAGATTTTTAACCATATACTAAAAATAAACGAATTAATTTAAATATCCCATTCAAATTAATTCGTTTATTTTTAACCATATACTAAAAATAAACGAATTAATTTAAATATCCCATTCAAATTAATTCGTTTATTTTTAACCATATACTAAAAATAAACGAATTAATTTGAATGGGATATTTAAATCATACTTTAATAATTTGTTATCGCATCCATTGCATACTATTCAGTAGATAGAATGTTGTATTATAAATTATAGTATAGTCTCCAAACGTTTCTGTTGCTAACTTCTTCCTTCTGCTAGCCAAGCTAACCATATTCCATAGATTCGGGGACGCGCCACTTCATCTTGTTAATTGTGAATCCATTAAGATAATTGCTTGTCCTATGTGAAATGATGAGATGGTCGTGCAGGCGAAGAGAACCCAGTATGCGTAGGCTGCAGGTCAATATGGGACTCTCGCCCGAAAAGTCGACATCATAATGATAAAGGAACTATGCTGTCGCAACAATGTGGTTATAGGGTTAGGCGTAGAGGGTGGCCACTTTGGGCTGTGAAAGGAGGCCTGGAGCGGCGATTGTGATAGTTAATCCTTCCCTGGACGTTATGGAACTAAAGCAATTCACCATTGCGGCACGTTACGTGAGGTGGGGAAGGATCTCCTTTGCTCTTGTTTCGGCGAGGGGCCAAAGTTGGATAGAAGTGACACTGGCCACGGCTCCCATGGAGAAGCAAATAGCGGACTGGGTGCTAAGGTCAGACCCGAGCTCCGACCACCGGGTCATAGCCTTCAGTGTAGTGGAGGAAGAATACGGAACCCTAGCGGAGAAAAGGGGCTGAACTGGAGGAAATATTGGTGGATAGAGAATGGGAGGAGGTGGCGCCGATGGAGGAAAAGTCAGGAATTGACCACAGAGTGTCAACCCTTACCGGCGCCATCACTCAAGCGGCCAATATGTGCGAGAGCACGTCCCGTCCCATGATGGACGCCGACCCTGACGCAATTGAAGAGAGAGTGTTATAGGGCCAGGCGCAGGTACCAGGAGTGCATAGATGAAGAGAGGAGAGTTGCACTCCGAGAGGATGCAAGCATAGGTATAGGGTATACCGAAACGGCGTGTGTCAGCAGGAGAAGAAGTCCTGGGACAAGTTCATCGTCGAGGAGTCGGAGAAGAATCCCTGGGGCATTCCGTACAGGGTACGGCTGGGCAAGGTGAGGCCAATACAAATGATGGATACCATCAAAGTTGGCAGAAAACCACCCTAGAAGAAACGGTGATGATGTATATTGACTATACTTACCCCAGGGATAATTCGTCCCAGGACAGTGCAGAGGAGAGTATGGTGAGAGGGGCCACGTCATACCAACCCGGTACCGACCTACGCCTTATGGGATTTATGGGAACTACGTCTTGCCGTGGATAGGCAGAGGATTGGGAGGGCTCTGGGACTTGACGCCTTGGACGCTGCAATCCTCAGGAACAGTGCCCCATATATCGAGGAAGAGCTGAAGGATATCTTCAACAAGTGCTTGAATATTACTTTGTAAGGGGTATTACTTTGTAAAAATGTTAAGTAAATGAAAATAAAGATTTCAAATAAAAGATGATTATTGGCAGCAGTGGGTAATGAGCAGTGAGCAATTCTAACGCACTACCCCACTGCTGCTGAACGCCGTATGGCTGCAATGCCCAGAAGGGGGATAAAAAAAAAGTTTCTAGCTGTAGTTCGTTGTGAATGTGCGTCATGTTACATCTTTCTAGTGATGTTTCTGTGCAGATTTTCTGTACTGTGCTGTTCTGGAATGTTGTAGTGATTTCAGGGCTGTTGGATATACGAATTGTAGTAGAGGTGCACCGTGTGGAAGTAATGGTCGTTGTTACGGCGGGTAGGGGTTCGGTTCCCTTAGAATTTTGTTATTTTTGTATTTTTAAAAAATTAAACATAATAAGAAGGAACACAAAATATACAACTAGAAACAAAAGGAAAGCTTAACACTGTTATAAAATTAAGTTAATTGAACAAAAGTGATAAAAAAAGTCTTATTTCACCGGTGATTGGTGGGGCCTTGGTTGTGGTTGTTCTGAGAGGATATTCTCGTGGAAGTAGATCGACAAAAGGGACGTACGTCCGCCCGCCTTGTCCTCTTGGAGGATGAGTTGAAGAAGTCCGCCCGCCGTGGCTAAGATGATTTAGCTGGCGAAGATGGCCAGAATGCTGGTAAGAGAGTAGTTGTTTTGTTTTTTGACTTAATAAAAATCACATGTTCAAACTATCGATTTGTGGACCATATGTTGGCCGCAACATACCGCCCGTCTAAAATTTGTTAAAAATTTTAAATTGATACTAACGGGATTAAGGGGAGCTAGTTTGATAATTCGCTCACATTCTCCAGTTTTTGGTTTTTAGATTTGGCACTTTCACGATCCCATCTTGCTCAGAATGCGTGTGTTGATTCTTCCGATAGGCCAAATCTTGAAAAATGTATACCCCTCGTTTATGATTACAAGGTCACTGGTGTTAAGGTTTGTTCTTGGTAATGTCCGTTGTTGCAGCTAATGCAAATTCTCCATCTGGATCTTTGCCAACAGTGTTGAGAGATTTGCTTCACTACCGACCATCGCTTCAGTAGGTTAACGTTCTCATCCATAACATCTTCTGCCGTGGCAAGGAGTGGTCTACTTAATGTTGTCGGGTTCATTGGTCAAGGGAGTAAGAGGTCGAGAGTTGAGAATGGTTTGAAGGTTTGTAAAAAGTGAGCTTGCCTCAGGTTGAGCAGGATTTGAACAAGTGACGTTTAAAATTTATCTAGTATCAGAGAAATTAGGTATTTGATACCACATGGAATGCTGCCCAGAGAAAACAACTAAAATCATGGAAGTGCCAAGGGTAAGAGAAGGTATGAAGAGGATATGTGAACAACTGAAGATTGACTCAAGTAGTTAGAATGACGACAGTAAAGAAAATAAGATGTATGCAGTGCGTATGCAAAGTAATTTTGTTGTGGGGCATCTGAGACGAAAATAAGATGAAAGAAAATAAATAGACTTTTTTAAGTGATACACAAGAATATTATGGGGAACTTTATTTCGATGAACATTGCAACCTTCGCATAACCACTTAGGAAAATTATCGTCTTCCTACGTTCCCCTGGTTATGATGACGAAGTTGGGCGGTTGCAATGGCTGATAAGCAATGTGTTCGCAACTTAACCGAAGGAAATGTATGAGTTTCCTTTTCAGTTGCAGGGCCTCTTCGAGAGTTACGTAGCGAACAGGAGGAAGGCGGTAATTCATTGAGTACCTCTTGGAGGTAATGTGCGGCAGTGCATCATCTCGTGGATGATGAAGTCCTGACGCTATTTTGTTGGTATGGTGAGGATCTGATGCAGCTGGGCGTCTAGAGCTATGAGTTTCGAACACTGAGAATTTTTTTGTTTTTATATTTTTAAATAAGTAAACATAATAAGAAGGAACACAAAATATACAAACTAGAAAAAAAAAGAAAGATTAAAACTATTACAAAACTAAATTAATTGAACAAAAGATAAAAAAAGATCTTATTTCACCGGTGATTGGTGGGGCCCCGGTTGTGGTTGTTCTGAGTGGATATTCTCGTGGAAGTAGATCGACAAAAGGGACGTACGTCCGCCCGCCTTGTCCTGTTGGAGGATGAGTTGAAGAAGTCCGCCCGCCGTGGCTAAGATGATTTAGCTGGCGAAGATGGCCAGAATGCTGGTAACGAGTGCGTAGTGAGTAGATAAAGGAGACGATATGTGTGTGCAGTGAGACGTTAAGAAGTTGTCTGTATATTTTCAATATAAAAAACAATAGAGAGTAGTTGTTTTGTTTTTTGACTTAATAAAAATCACATGTTCCAACTATCGATTTGTGGACCATATGTTGGCCGCAACAGTCGTACTTTGCAAATCAGTAGTTTGAGTCTTAGGGACAGCCCTGGTGTATAGATGAGGTGTTCGAGTTGGTATAATGTAGCCTTGACAATCTCCATTCTGTTTTTTATGTGTGCTGTTAATAAGAGGTGTGATTCCAGTTTCATGCCGAGGTATGTTAGATGCCTCTTGGTTTGTATAGTCTGTTCATTAAGTTTTGGTTCTCTGTTAGGAGTTTACTTGTATGAGAATGTGATGGCGTCAGTTTTTTGTGGGTTGATGTGAATGTTTATGTCTCGTAGTTTGTTAGTGATGAGTTGTGCTGCTGCTGTGGCCTGATCCATGGCCTTGTCTGCATTCATGCTCGCCGAGTATATGTCTATGTCATCAGCATATGCAGAGATTTAAAAATCGTCAATTTTCATTCCGAATATGTGGGCAGTATATATGTGTCAATAAAACTGGCGCAAGGAACGAACCCTGGGGGGCACCACAAGTGACGGGCTCGGGGTTGGAAATTTCAGTTTTGGACTGAGAAGGTCCGGTCATTGATATAGGATCCAACAATGTCGACCAGTTGGTCCGGGAATTGGTGGAGCCTGAGTTGTTGAATTAGTGTGGAGTGGGACACAGAATCATATGCCTGTGTACAGTCTAGTTATATCATGACTGTGGCAATGTTTAGGTTGTTTGCTGCATCGCTTTCCAGCTTGGCTACATTGTAGTAGCAACTCACATCACGCGAGAGCCCGGTTTGTTCCGGGGGGATGACGTCATGTGTATCACAGTGTTTGCGGATATGGATGAAGACTAGCTTCTCATATATTTTTGAGATGTGGTTGAAGCAGATGGGCCGGTAGTCTACCAGATCCGCTTCTCATTTTCTGGGCTTAAGGAGTGGAACAACGATAGCATGTTTCCACTCCGCTGGGAAGTATCTGAGGTGAGAGCAGGAGTTGTATATGTTGAGGAGAAACATTTGGGCTTTTCTGGGGAACTGTTTGAGTAGGACATACGAAATATTGACCTTCCCGGTTTTTTCCTCAGGGTACAGTCAGGTCTTTATATGTTGAAAAGAAGATATTCGGTAAGTTTTTGGTCTAGTATTGGTGGTGGTATACAGAATCAGTACGTGTGCTGTCACGTTGTAGGTAGTAATCAAATAAAACGTCTGGCTGTTCTGTGGGAGTGAGGAGCTCATCGCCTCGGTGTAGTTTCAACGATTTGGATTTGGTGTTGTGACTTCGGACTAGTTTCCAGACGTTTTTGGGGTCGTTGTGTTTTCCATTGCGACATAAGGGATGTTATTTGTCTGGTGAGGCTGTTCATAATTGGTCTGTATGTTGGTCTTTAGTCATGTACCAGCAGTTTTTAATGTTGTTGCGTTGTTTGATGAGAGTGAGTATGTGGTGGGGTGGAGTGCGCAGGTGAATTGGTGTGGGTGTAAAAGTGACTGAATATCAAATAATAATAAAACAGATCGTTTACGTTTTACAATTTTCTAATTAAGAGCTACACAGCTATTTGGAAGATTGTCAATTATTAAAGCCGGCATGTTATCAAACAAATCGATTCTTTAAAAATCAAGTCCCATATGGAAATGCATTAGCTCAAATAACATAAAAGAAAAGACATGATTTCCAGAAAAATGCCGTATAGTAAGTAATTATCCATAATATAGCAAAACAATTAAGATGAATTAAAAATCTTCTACATACAAGAATTTATTTAACTTAAACTAGGATATTATGAGTAAATAAATTTTTTGAAAAAGGCAATTATTAAAATTTAAAAAACATAAAATTAAAATGTGACCTGTATATGAAACACAGTGGGATTGAACACTTCTCAATAACTGGCACAACATGTGTAACATTTTATTTTCAAAATAGGATTGGGTTTATACAATTCAATTTATTTATGAAAAAAAAAGTGTATTGAATAGTATGAGAGTATATAAATTAAAAATATTATACTCTATTGCTTAATATGAAATATATTAATATGAGGAGATTGTTGATTCTTCTCATTATTATTAAACATATTAATATATCTGTAACCAAAAATATATTCATATACCTGCAACCTACAATATTTTACCTGCTGTCCAAAGACTAAAGCCTGGGGTGAAGTCAGAGTATGCAGTTATTGATGATTATAACACTGGTTCTGATGTTTAATTAGAGGACTGTATATTTTGTCAAATAAAGAAGAAAAATTTAAACACTATTGAAATTTTCATAGGTTGGACTCTATTGAAGTAAATGGGTTAACTAAAAACTAGCAGAGTCGATAAAAGTTGAATATAATTATAAAAAGATCTCATCACATAAAACCACTTAGTCCGTAGCGGGAAGGTAGGTTACAATCCGCAGTGTTGCCAGTGTCAACCGAATAAATAAAAACTTTAGACAGCACGCACAAATCTTTCAATGAATATAACAATTGATAGATAAACCCAATAAAACAATTTATCTCAACACTCCCCCTCATTGAAAAGATTTTGAATTAAGTATCTTATTTTAGTCCAACCCTTTCCAATAATGTTTTCAGTCGTGGTCCATCAAGAGGCTTCGTTAGGAAATCCACCAGTTGGTCCTGGGTTGCGATTGACTCGATTTCAAGTTGTCCGTCTTGTAAGACAAAACTTTTGTATTCTTCGGAGGATTCACCAACATCGATGTCTTCTTCTTCACTCTCTGATTGTTCTTCCTCTTCGGTAGACTTCTCTTCTTTCTTGCTTTCATCATCTTCTTTAGTCTTCTTTTCTTCTTGAAGACGAATTGTCATTGACCGAATTAGTGGCTTTTCATTGAACGTTACATTTCTTGATCTTATGATTGTTTTTCCTCCGGTCCATACTCGATAGCCTCCAAAGTCGTAACCGACTAATGTTCCTTTTGTTGCCTTTTTGTCCATCTTTTTCCTGAACTGCTTAGAAATGTGAACATAACATTCACAACCAATAATTTTTAAATGTCTTATAATAGGTTTCTTCCCTGTCCATAATTCAAAAGAAGACTTTCCAGGAACGCCAGACTTAGAAGTTCTGTTTAAAATATGTACAACAGAATTAATTAATTCAGCCCATAGTGCTTGTGGGAAATTACCGTGGGAATGTAGGATAGCCCTGGCTGCCTCTACAACTGTACGGTTATCCCGCTCAATAAAACCGTTAATTTCGCTGGAGTAGGGCATAATTAACAAGTGTTCAATACGGTTATTTTTCAGAACCTCCTTCATTTTGTGACAATCAAATTCTCCTTCATTGTCACTTTGGAGCGCTTTGACAGTGTGTCCAACTTTTTGGCTGGAAAAATTTAAAAAAAAAAATTTAAAAGAAAAATTAAAAAATTATCAAAAACATCACATTTCTCTTTTAGGAAGAAAATATGTTGGAATCGGGAAAAATCGTCTTTGAAGAGAACATAGTATTTGTACCCAGAAAAAGATTTTTCGAAAGGTCCACACACGTCAGCATGTATGACCTCTCCTCGTACCGTTGCCCTTTTCCGAGTTCCATGTTTTAATTTATGGGCCTTACCATAGACATATTCACAAATGCTAGGATCAGTTTTTAATTCAATACCTAATTCTCTCTTGATCACTTCTTTTGTATGTCTCTTATCTTGATGTGCAAGTCTTTCGTGATAGAGTTGCATGAGTCCCTCGTGATCACTAGCTACAACATTATTAGTAGAGAGTAAGGAAGTAGGTAAATTAAGTTTATACAAACCGTCATTAATGTTCCGTTGTCCAGTCATAACGACTTCATTATTGACAATAAATTTGCATTTTCCTGCTGATGAAATAAATTTACTCTGAGGACATCTATCGTGGGCTGCCAAAACTGAAAACAAATTTTTGTGAATGGAAGGCACCAATCATACATCCCGCAACGTAATAATTTTACCCACAGTTGTATGTAATTCTACATATCCAAAGCCTAATGCGCCAGCTTTTTGACCATTGGCTGTTACAACCTGGTGTGGTCTGTCAAAGTCTTTAATACATTTAAATAACTTTTTATTATTGCATATTATGCAGTGGCACCATTATCCCCATACCAATTTATATCGTCACTTTCAGCTTGAAAAATGTGAGAAACAAAGAGAGTAAGGGTGTTACTTTGTGTTGCTTCAGGCTTCGGCGGACGCCCATCTCTTTTCCATTTTATACAATTCTTTATTAAGTGACCCTCTTTTTTACAATAATGGCAAGTAAATTTCTTTTTAGGAACTTTTTTAATGAACGAATCTCTCTTTGAAAGAGCGAGGGCCTCCTCGCCAGCCTTAGAGACATTTCTATTTGTATTAACTTCTCCAAGAGCCCTTTCGTGAGCACACAGTTGACTCGTCAAATTTTCAACAGTTCTTTCTGACTTAGGCATCAATTGCCAACTTGACCTAAAAGAAAAATATCCTGACGGCAAGGTGTCAAGGATTTTACAAATCAGAAGTATTTCTGGCAATTTACTTTCAGTATTTAATTCAATGTTGAGATTATTCCATAGATTTTTACTTTAGAAAGATGACTTGCCATATCATCATCTGACGAATATTTTAAATTAAAGAATTGCATGCACAAGTAAAATGTTTTATCTTCGGATACGCCATCGTACAATCTGTGCAACTCAAGCCAGATTTCTCTAGAGGAGTTAAATCTCATCTCTTTGGTTAATGTTTCCTCTGTCATATTAGAAGTCAAAACCAGCATGGCCTTAGTATCCGCAGTTTTAAACTGTTCATTTTTATTATTGAAATATTTTACCTCCTGTTCCGATGCTCCGGTAGCTACTGGCTTAAGGCATGTTAACTTCCCTGTGACAACTTCATCTCCACTAGGAAAACTCCTTAGAAGTATCAGAATCTTAAATTTCCACGTCGCCCAGTTGCTTTTTCCTTCAAGATTACCAATGTTAATCTTTAGATCCATCTCGTTTTCCGAAAAACTTCGTTACAAAAACAATATACGGGGACACTATCACTTCAATAACCGAACCGACTTTTATCTCCGAAATTACGCTTCAGAAGTTGCTAGACCCATAACCTATTGATGTAAACGGGTTAAATAAAAACTAGCAGAGTCGATAAAAGTTGAATATAATTATAAAAAGATCTCATCACATAAAAGCACATAACAAAACGCCATGAGGGCAAGAGGTCGGTTAAACGACTTAGTCCGTAGCGGGAAGGTAGGTTACAATCCGCAGTGTTGCCAGTGTCAACCGAATAAATAAAAACTTTAGACAACACGCACAAATCTTTCAATGAATATAACAATTGATAGATAAACGCAATAAAACAATTTATCTCAACAGACTCTAGACTAATAAATATACATTAAACTGTCATGCTATTACATACGATGTTATAGTTCTTCTTTCGGTTGTGAGATGATTATTGAGTTATGTTGTGTATTTATTAATTTATTATTAAGGATTGATTAATTTTGTTATCCCATTTATCTATCCTTGGTCTCTTCTACTCCATTTGGATAATGAATCGTTTAAGATTAGAAAGATTCTTTTAACCTTTGAGAGTGAAGATGGCGGATCGTCTCTTCGCTTCTCTAGTTCTCAAAGTATTGGCAGTTGGTCAACTCAGTCAACAGAGAGCAGTGCCATATATATTTGATTGAGTTTAATATGTTCCCTCAACACCTGCAATATACTTGAACAATATTTCCATTATTAACGACCTAACACCATATACTGTGTACTATTAATGTGAATTTATGCCCGACCTCCCCTGAAAAAGGCCGGTTGAGGTATTGTTTTGAGGGAGCGTTAGCCAATTAAAGTAGTAATAATATAATAACAATAGGTTAGTCCACAGCAACACCAATACAGTTAGGCAGGCCTAATGTGAAGGTAACAAAAAGATATTAATTATATATTATACATTAGACATTATACTAATAATTGGTGTAGAATTTACTCACGTCGCGATAATTCCTCCAGCATCTGAAAAGAAATCTTTTCTAAGCTGATGTTTGTAGTAGTTGAGTGAGGGCATGGACGGGCGATATGGAAGCCTATCCTCTCCCCGGAAGACCTTCTCTATCTCATTAGCATCATAGAGGAAAACCATGTCAGGCCTACCAAGGAGGTTGGATATCCTCACCACACGTCCGTATCTCGATCGCAACATCAAGCTGAGTTTGTCAATCTCCTCCAGCTTATACTGTCCTTGAAATGCATTGCAATATATTAATTACATTTAGTTAATCAATTTACTGAAAATCAAAAACTATTCCTATTATAAAATTACTGAAACATGAAACATTTTATAACAAAAATGTTTTTATTTCATTAAAAATTGAACGAAGAATCGTGACAAATTTACTGAGTAATATTAGTAATTTTATTTATTAGAATAAAGAGTCCACTATATTATTTCACTGAAAAACTTAAATTCAAAATAAACAAAGTTCCACAATGTATACTTACACACACAAAGACCAATTATACAATTTAAGGTATTTATTGTACAGATTATCGAACTAAAAGTACCCGATAGCCCATTTTTACCAATGAAACATTTCTCCATCAGTTTTTCATTCTGGTGATTTTATCTCGAAAAAATATGAATAGTAATGAAGGTCGGAAACTATTCTGAAAACCAAAGTTTATATCCTAAGAATCAAGAATATGCAAAACGGGATTTGAGGATTTATTTAATTGCTTCCTCTAAGTTACAGCTCTAAATTAAATTCAATAATGACCTTTTACAGGCGTGCAATATAATCTTAAGATTTTAATCTTTCTAATTCTAATTGTAAAAGTCCAAAGAATGATTTATTTTTAATATATATTTAATACATTTCCAGTGGCCTTTTAACGATTTGTTTTATTTTGGCTGTTGTTTTTACTTGTAACTAAAACAGCTATTTTACAGTTAGTTGGTTAAAATGCTTCATTGAGGCAGGCTTTCTATGTACAAAAGCATTGGAGGTTTATCAAGACCTCGTTCCAAGGACAGTACAGAATGAGAAACTATTAAACATCAAAATAATCTGATGGAAATTCCTAGGCAGTCTACTCCATGTTTTTTGAGGTATTTATTACATGTGTGTTAATTTGTAAACCTTGGCCTACTAAGCGGAGACTCGATTCCCCAGGCCGAGTCTACTGCCCCTTTTCTTCTGGCACTGGATTTCTGTTTGTTTCTGGTCCTTTCAATCAGCCACCGGCTCACCGCAACTGCTTAGCCTCCGAGTCTTTGGGGTAGAATATTGCAAGCGGCCATCATTCACCAAATTGTTACCAGCGGAGATTTATCTATTCTTTATTCCAAATATCAATATGGACGAGCTTTTATTCTTTCATCTTCTCTGAATGACTTTTATTGTTATTGTATCAAATATAAAGTGTTTTGTTCTCTATTCATGGCATAATATTAGAGAGTTAATTTTTTTTTTTTTGCTTTTGTTTATTCTATAAGATTAAGGTTAAGATTTTTTATATTTAAGCATCATAATTTTCTATCTCTTTTGTTTATTATTATTTCTTTAATTAGAGAAAGGATCCTTTTGGTTTGTATATATATTTGTTTATATTTGATAATATTAAATTTATGTGTCAACTGGAAAGCATATTTTCTTTTATTATTTTATTTTTAGTATTATTTTGCTTCTTTGGGGGATTTTTATTTTATGGTCCTAACTGACTAAAGCAATTTCATGAAAAGAAATGAATTTTGATCATTATGAATACTATAATAAATAAGACTGTAATGAAAAGTTTTCCCGTAGTTCGTTTCTTGGTAGAAAATAATTAATAGTGGCTTTTTACCGTGATCACGCTTTTTTGTAATCTGAATAACCGTAAATAATTTGTTCTACCTATGTATGGAAGGAAACGCCAGTTGTTTCCCAATAGCGGAAGAGGTCTAGGACCTGGAACTTCATTGTAGCTCTTTGGTAAAATAGTTCCGATATCAGATATAGCAGTACCTGGAAAATAAAATATGGTTATGTATTTAATTTATTAGCTACAGACTATAGGTTGTACCCTAATAAGTGAAACAATTGATTAAATTGATATATTCATGGTCAATGCATTTATAAGAATTCAGATATCATCTAAGAAAAATTCAAAAGATTGTTGCGTATTTCAAAGCGTTTGCTTTGATTATTAAATAGTAAAGGGTGAGTCATAAATAACAGGCAATTTTAAGGTTCCAATTTTCGAAAAAATCTCATTTCCAAGTAAAAACATTCGGCTCAACTTTCACTTAGTACTTCCACATTCTACGTCATAAAATTTTGAATAGATTGGTGGACTCGAGTTCAAGTTATGCCTATTTTTGTGATTTTCAGAAAAATGTCTAAGACCAAGTTTTAACAAAATATTTTCATTTTTCTGTTGCTATAGAAATTCATATTTTCAGGATCTTAAGGAGGTAAATACGATTATCAACTTTGTTTCTGTTGCTATAGAAACTCATATTTAAGGGTTCTTAAGGGTGGAAATAGGATTATCAACTTAGTGTCTGCTAGGTAATGCATGCAGGGAAAAATCGGGCGGTTTATATTATATAATTGCTTATTATTGCTAATAATGAATACTGTTTATTTTTTTCAAAAAAAAAAATTGAAGATATTTTAGAGGAAAATTTTTATAAAGATAACGACTTTAAAAACTTTTCTCCCGTTTTAATCCGCCTCAGGCTGTTTCAATAAGCTGATATTTAAGAACATTTAATATTACCTTTATTCCGTTTGAGCCGTTTTCGAATAAATGTCAAAAATCAAATCTATAAAGTGCCGCGCTCAGTCCATTTTATAGGAAAAGTTGTGTGAAAATAAAACCGATAAAAATTATATAATTATTTTTAAAGCAGTATAAAT
>NW_027106368.1:7434-9518 GCF_000696795.3 Halyomorpha halys | reverse complement strand
GAACATATAGAAAATATCTTCTCCTCATTTATCATCCACGGTCAACTATCTCTCATAATTAGAAAATATCTTCTTCGGAAGTCCATCTGCCTTCCCCAAAGGCCTTTTTCAACCTCTCTAATAATTATAATTCATAATATTCAAGGCAGGTATTTGATTTTTCATTGTAGGCTGCGCCCGCGCACGCGCGTGTGGAGCTGCTAGTCCTCATCGGGCATAGGAGGATTCTCACTAGATATGGCCGGAACTAGGGAAATAAAATAGGCGGCGTACTGGTCAGCGTCTGTTCATCGACCTTTTCAATTCTTGCATTCTTGAAGGCTCAATTTTGAAACCTTGGAAGAGATAGCGCTTCCTTTTATTCTAAAGAGTAAGGGAAGACCGGAAGACCCGTCAACCTGTCGTCGAATTTGTTTATTGGATACTATGGTTAAGGCATTTGAGAAAATCCTTTCCCTCAGCCTACAAGAGCTCGCGGAGGAAGTAAGTGGCCTCTCGAGGGCTTAATATTGATTTCGTAAAGAGCTACGGTAGATGCTTTTGGATTAGTAGTCGAGATAGCCCGTACAGCAATTATTGCAGGAGCTAGGTGGAGGAGAGGTGCTAAGTGTTATGCAGCAATCATTACTCTAGATGTTAAGAATGCTGTTAATACTGTAAGATGGAGCTGTATATTAGATGCCCTACGGAATATGACGGTGCCAGTCAATCCTATAAGATTTCATATAGACTACTTCAAAGAAAGAGTTCTCTTTTATTGCAGTTTGCATATCACACGACCTAGGTTCTCCTAGTCACTTGCGGGAAGCAAACTGAGTGTCCCACTGTCACGGTGGGTAGCCACGAAATTCGTCCCCCGTCTTGCTTAAATTATGTAGGAGTCATGATCGATGCACGTCTCCGGTTTAATGTTCACACTGAACATATCTTCGCAAAATCTGCTTAGTGTCATGCCTTATGCCTAACGTTGGAGGTCCTAAGGAGAGTCGCAGAAGTCTTCTTGCAACTGTTATGTCCTCAATGATGTTATATGCAGCTCCAATTTGGAAAGAAGCTATGGTTACGAAATCATAGAGGAGAAAAATGTTTTCCGTTTATCGTAGAGTTTCCTTTAGGACAACGGAGTATGTATTTTTCGCTTGCATTCGCTTTGCGGCAGAAAGAAGTGAATTGGAGAGAGTGAGTGGAGGACGAATCACACCTGAAAATGTGGTGAGTTATATGCTTCGCTCAGACTGGCATTGAAACGCAGATATTCACCACAGTCGTTCTTAAGAGATTGAAAGCGGAAGAGAGATCTAGAAAACGTTACTAGTATGGAAATGTGAAAACCAGGTGAAGAAAATGAGGCGGTCCCATTCCCATATACCAATACTTTCCCTTACCATATATTCCATAAATAGGTAAGTGAAAGTAAAAAAAAGTTGATTGGTTAGCTCTTGGCTAAAACCACTATTAACCAAAACCAAAAGGCAAAATATACAAATGAAATTTTAAATGTTTGCACTTATTATTGAGGCCAAAAAGATGCCACGAAAATGAAGCCATCCACAACAATCACGACAGTGGTAAAATTAACTTTAAGAAATCGCTTAATATAGGATAACTGTCCAATTATTAATTTTAGGATCCCATTTCATAAGTATTACAATAATTAATCATAATAATATTTAAAATTAAAAAAATACATTAACGATAACAATATAATATCCGAGTATTCCTTCTGTATTTCATGTCTCCAATTCCCCTCGCGATGGATAGCTCCTATCTGTTTTCACCATTCTCGGTGAAGCTGGAGACAACTGTACCTCTTTTCTTCTAACCGGATACTCCACTTTGTCCGATTATTCCTAATTCGCGCCCCCGCTCTGCTTAACAGATCACAATCCACTATACCTTGGTACTCTGGGGGCATTGTTTCTACTACGAGGACCTTTAATTTGTCCCCGTTTCCCTCCACCGACTTAATTCCAGGTCCGCTTCCCCCTTGAATCTACAGGCCCCACCCAGGGTTATTAGTTAACATACTTGAACATGAGGCTGGACTGTTCTCTCTCCCCCACTCAGCTTCACTAGGGCCTCCT
>NW_027106368.1:5929-7094 GCF_000696795.3 Halyomorpha halys | reverse complement strand
GCTTCAATTCGGCTTATTAGTCAGTCACCCCCTTTTAAGAAGTGGCTCAGTTTTCCTATTTCCCCAGTAAACCGTTTGAGGTCCGAAACGGCCTTTTACGCACTCAACTGATGCACGTCCAGCACGTGGGTTGAGGAGTAACCTCCATGGGAGGTGGGTTCTGGACATCATTTTGATCTCTTTCACTACCTGCCATGAAGTCTCCTCGTCGACCTGAATGTGGTTGAGAATCAATTTTTTGATTGTGCATATCAGGGCCGCTTTCAATGACATGGCATCACTTCTGTCCAGCAGATCCTCATTAACTTTGGACTCCATTCTTTCAATAATACGGTCTCCGCCCCTGATGAAATGATTAATGTCGCCAATTTCCCCTGAGAATCGCTCCAGATGAGAAATTACCTTCCTGATGTCCTGGGAAGTAGCTGTTTTCACCTTCATTTTTGCAAGTATATTGGCGTGCGCTTGCGCAAGGGTAGTTTCCGGTAATGGAGGTTACTCCAGAGCCGCGGGGAATGGACGAGCTGCAGGGGACACGGGCGACATTGGGGATGTAAGCCGCGCTATGAAGCTTGTCGGCCGCACTATCGGTTGTGGTTGGTCATCCATCATGATGCTTGATTATAAGAAAAGAGAGAAAAGAGAAAAACAAATCAAGAGAAGGTTTTCAGGGGAAAAAAAGAGAGAAAAACGATGGGGTTTCAGCACCACTTATGGGAGGTCGGAAGACGAGCTTAAAAAAAATATGAAAAGGAACAATGAAATGAAACGCACGTATTTCAGATAACAACGGATTTATTATGCTTCTTAATTCTCCTTATATCTTCTCTATATTTATTTAAATTAGAAGTTCGCCTGAGTAAGCTGTTACTTCGATGTCAGCTGACTGAGGGGATCATGTTCAATTTTTTTCTCTCCTTCATTTCTTTCGAAATAAAGGGTGCTAATAGAAACGGGATCGTTAGACAAGCGGTTTTTAACTTGGAAGCTTTGAATTAAAACATGGTCCAGAACGCACCTCCCACAGAAGGGAAACACCCACCCCCACCAGTATCAGTATTTCTTGCTGAAGCACACGCAACAACAACTAGAGTGGATCAAAGTACGCACTGCAACCGCTCAACGAGGCCGTTTCTGACCTCGAAAGGCTCACTGAGGATACAGG
>NW_027106368.1:3877-5518 GCF_000696795.3 Halyomorpha halys | reverse complement strand
ATCAAAGTACGCACTGCAACCGCTCAACGAGGCCGTTTCTGACCTCGAAAGGCTCACTGAGGATACAGGCGAACTCCACAAACAGGCCATTTCATAAAAGGGGTGACCGACTGATAAGCCGAATTGAAGTAAAATCAATTTAAAACCTACTCGATGCGGTAACTACTCGAATGCGGAGTCATTAAAAGCAAAAGTGAAGAGGAGCACCCTCAATCAGATTTAGGTGGACGAAGAGACCCCTTGTAGAAGTATCAAGGATAGATTAAAAAAGGCGTTCGGAGGAGGACAGTGGGGCAAAGAAGAGGACATATTTTTGATGATCAGTGAGACGAAAAAACCAAAACAGTTTAGAAGCGACCGTAAATGCCGTAAGTGCATATAAAAATACACCCTAGGAATCAACATAAGACGACATTCACATTCAAGAGAGGACACTACGAATTCACAAGGATGCCACTTGGCCTTAAAAATGCTCCCATAAGCTTCCAGCGTCTTATGTACGAGTTTTTGAAGGGAATAGACAAATCTGTATGTCAGATTCATATGGACGATCTCCTAGTGTTCAGTAAGAACGAAGAATTTTACACAGCGTATTCCAGAGAATTAGGCAATTTGGCCTCAAATGATCAGGAGAGAAATCATCGTTGGGTCAGGATCAAATAAACGTTTTGAGCCACACGATTTCCAGGGAAGGAGTTAAACCCGACGAGGATAACGTCGTAGCTATAAGGAAGATGGCAGTGCCTAGTGATGTGAAGGGAGTTCATTATCACTACACTGTTTGGTTATGTGTCCCTCATTTCCGCATTCTAAGCATCTCGTGCGCGGGCAACGCGCCACTAAATGCCCAATCTTTCCACAACCGTGACTTGTGGTTGAAGGATTTGCGGTCCTCCCGCCGATTATAGTTTCTGGGTTTGGCTAGGCTTCTATTTTCTTGGTTGCTAGCTCTCTGCCTTCTACCCTCTCCGTGTTCTCTCCTCCTCCAAGGCTTGGGCATGTTTCTGGGCCGTTAGTATTCTATCCGGGTCCACCTCTTCCTTATTCTATCCCTGGCTCTTCTACTTCCAATCGGGCCTCCACCTCTCTAGCACTAGTTTCTATGAGATCTTGAGCAATTTCCACAAACGAGCGCTCTCTCGGAAATCCTTTCTTCTTCTCTAGCTCCTTTGCCAACTGTATCTTCAGTACCAGCATTAAGAATTGCATCCGACCCTGTACCTGAATTTCTTCCATCATTTCGCTGAGTTTAACTTGTATTCTGTTGAAGCGTGTCGGGAGTTCCGCGGCATATTGCCCAGTAGACTGTTTTGGTATTTTCGTCCCCCGGATCATCATAAATATCTCCTCTTCTGGGATCCACCGTCCTCCGAATGCCTTCTTTAATCTTTCCTTGATAACTCTCCAAGGGGTCTCTTCGTCCGCCTGAATCTGGTTGAGGATGCTTCTCTTTACTCTGGAGATGGCCGCTGCTTTTAATGTCTCTGCATCTTCACTATCCGGTAGATTTTCGATAGACTTCGCTTCAATTCGGCTTATTAGTCAGTCACCCCCTTTTAAGAAGTGGCTCAGTTTTCCTATTTCCCCAGTAAACCGTTTGAGGTCCGAAACGGCCTTTTACGCACTCAACTGATGCACGTC
>NW_027106368.1:1910-3482 GCF_000696795.3 Halyomorpha halys | reverse complement strand
TATATATATATATATATATATATATATATATCAGATCAGTTGCAAAAGGAACCAATACTAGCGTTTCCTGACTTCGAAAAGTTTTCACGCTCACAACAGACGCTAGTGAGTACGCGCTGGGAGCAGTGCTGTCACTGGAAGCTGAAGTAGGAAAGCGTCCCGTGGCCTACGCCAGTAGGCGTCTCACAGAGGCAGTAGCACGTTACTGTGCCTTGGAACGAGAACTAATGGGGATAGTATGGTCTATAGAGCATTTCTGATCCTACTTGTTAGGGAGATGATTTAGGGTCCAGACGGACCACAGAGTGAGAAAGATAAAAGTATCCTCGGCGAGAATTACAAGGTAGAAGAAATTGTTGACCCAGTACAACATGGAAATCACGTAAAAATCTGGTAAGGAAAACGTTGTAACAGATTGGTCACCGCAAGCGATCATGGTAAACGCTATAGATGATGACTGATGGGAAACGTATGGAGTTGGAAGTCAGTTCTGAGAGAGTGGACCTCGGAAGAAGAACAGCAATCCGTTGGAAAACAGAACAGGGAGGAGACATGCGCAGAAGAAAGTTCAAACCAACGAAATACCGATGGAAATGGAAGTACTTGAGGAGGCCATCAATGACAAAAGACGGCAGATAATTTGGAATACAAAAACCACGGGATTGCTGAAGATGGAACATAGAAAGTATTGCGGTAGTTCCATTACGACTGGAAAATCTGGTCTCAACCGAGTGTTAAAAAGGATTAACTCTGCTGAGCGCTAAAAGAAGCATTCAACGCCGGTAAGATCCACCAATTATATGTTGGAAACGCGACAGTGTGGGAAAGATCCAGCGGCTATGGAGAATGGCGTAGATCGATCGTTTATTCGATGAACATCGATGGTAGATACCCTAAGAGACCCGAAACATCAAAAGGAGGTAACCTTGGCGTATCATCAAGGAAAAACTAATCATCGTGGGCTCTACAAGCATTGCAGCGCAAATATTTCGAGAGTGAAGCAAGCCTCAGGACGAAATATGATTGGCATACACCCTGTGCAGCTCAAGAAGAGACTTCAACTGCGAACGCGCCGCTCTGCGACTTACAGGTGGATTCTTTCACGTAGATAGACTATAAGTGGGTCATCGATGTATTCAGTAAGGTGGTTATGGCACACTCAGTACAGAACAGATCAGCGAAGGGGGTTTTAAGAGCCCTTTGGACATGGTTCCAATTCTATGGCGTCCCCGACAGAATTTTTTTTGACAGTGGGAGAGAATACGACAATGCAAGGATCAGAGAGAAAATGAGAATATTGGAAGTGGTGTGGCATCTAAAAGCCCCTAAACATCTGAAGAGCCGCGGAGCATATATTATATAACATATAAAAAAATCGATTTTTTTTATATTTGATTTTTGTTGATGTTATATTTAATTTGACAACGCAAGCATCAGGGAAAAGATGAAAATCTTGGAGGTGGTGTGGCACCTTAACACCCCAGGTCATCCAAAGAGCCGAGGAGGTATTGAAAGGCTCCACAGTACCCTCAGTGACCACCTGCGGGTATATCAGTTAGAAAAGGGGCTGAA
>NW_027106368.1:0-1206 GCF_000696795.3 Halyomorpha halys | reverse complement strand
AATAAAAGATAACTGGTGCCGAAACCCGGGAACTTTAGATACCGGATTAATTTTCAGTCTAAAAGAAAAAATTTTTTTTATTCATTGTTCTCTTTGAATTATGACCAGTAACGGATTAGTGAGAAAAGCAGTTTTGAACCTAGAGAGTAATAACCAACCTCAAGCTGCAGTCCACCAAGCTTTACCAGCTGCCAACCCACCACCGCAGGTGATTCAATCATTACCAGAAGTCTCTTTAGCGCAATTTCATGCCACGACGCTAGAATGGATCAAGGCCCGTGCGGCAACTGCCCAGGACCTGAGAAAGGCGTTATCGAACCTAGAAAAATTCACCGGAGAGACCGGGGAATTAAATCATTTTTTAAAAGGGGGCGATCGCCTGATGGGGCGAATAGAAGCGAAGATGTCGGGGGATCTATTGGACAATGAGGATGCAAAAGCACTGAAAGCAGCGGTAGTCTGCCGTGTAAAAAGAAGTATACTTAATCAGATTCAGGCAGATGAAGAGACCCCCTGGAAGGTCATCAAAGAAAGATTAAAGAAGGCATTCTGAGGAGGACGGTGGACCCCAGAGGAGGATATATTCATGATGTTCAGAGAAACGAAAAAACCGGGACAGTCTACTGGTCAGTATGCCGCAGAACTCCTGGCACGCTATAACGGAATTCAAGACAAATTCAGCGAGATGCTTGAGACGATCTAAGTACAGGGTCGAATGCAATTCCTATCCACGATACTGAAGATTCAGTTAGCAATAGAACTGGGGAAGAAGGAAGGAATGCCGAGAGACCGCTCGTTTGTGGAATGTGCTCAAGATCTTATAGAGACAAGCGCTAGGGAGGCGGAGGCCCGAATGGATGTAGAAGAGCCTCGTTGGACCCGGATAGGCCGAGTCACAAGTCTAACCCCTGGAGAAGGAGAGAGCACAGAGATGCTAGGAGAGAGAGAAATATTAACCAGGAAAATAGAGCGTCCCAGGCGACACCCAGAAACAATAGTCGGCGGGAGGACCGCAAGTGTCATGGATGTTGGAAGTTTGGGCATCTCTAGTGGCGCAGTGCCCGCGCACGAGATGTTTTGAATGTGGGGCAGAGGGACATATAACCCGACAGTGTCCCTACATGTATCGGCGGAAAGAGCAGAACCATCCTGAACCCATGGAGATAACCGCACAGAGATTACGGAAGTAGTGAGAGTATGGGGGAG
>NW_027106367.1:0-4293 GCF_000696795.3 Halyomorpha halys | reverse complement strand
TTTGATAGACTCTGGAGTGCTGACATTGAATCTGTACAAATGATAATTTAATACAAATTTCATTCAACTGGAAGTTATTAACCTCAAAACATTTTTTATGAATATAAACTGATATTGCGGAATAATAAAAAAAAGTCACAGGATTAATATTTTAAAAAATCTCTTGCTGTGCGAACACCACAGTTTTCACTAGAAGTATTAAAGTAAGATGAAGTACTTCGAGCCAAACTTAATCCTCGCTCAGAGCAGATTCCTTGGATTATTCTCTGTGGTAATACTTTCCAATACTAATTATGAACATTTCAGTTATAAGATTGGCTTGATAGTAAATTTTAATAAAGTAAGTAAATAACAATATTTAATTTGCCTGAAGGAGCTTTATCAAACACAGAAAAACAAAGGATTAACTATATGAACACTAGAGATAGCGCATCTCACACCGTCTTATGAAAGTAATCATATAGAGATAGTATATCAGTATAAGACATATACGGGTTGTAGTTTTTTTGAAGTCTTTTAAGTGATGTACTAAAATAAGTGACTAGCCCTATTTAATAAGAATTTTTAGAATGTTTTGTATGATGAGCTTATCTCTGCTATGCATTATCCGTCCTGACGTTGCCTGAACTGAGGAAAAGTCGACTGTTTTGTTATTTAGTGGTATATAAAAGGTTTCAAGTTGTATATCAGTACCCATCCTTTATTTTCCCCTTAAATGTATATTCACTCACGTTTAAAATTCCCACGCTGAAACTTGAAATAAATGTTAAAATTATGACTCGACGAAAAATACTTCTTCAATTAGAAAATCATCCATATTAGTTTATGCCACAATCTTATAAAATAAATAAATCCGTGCTTGAGATAAGATCTCCTTTTGAAGTGCCACTATAATCAAAGAGTTACTAATTTAATCGATTAAGGAAATTAAAAATAAAGATTTAATTGCAACCATTTCAGATTCTATTATAGATAGCTCACTAAAAGGTCATCAGCGAATTTAAATAATTTAATTACTCCCTAATCTATTCTTATCATCGCTACTAAATACAGCAGGGGGCTTAGAGTTAGTTACCTACAATTTACTTGTCATGTTATGGTTACAGAACTTAATATGTACTGCTGACAAATATTAATAATTTCCAGTCACGTATATACTTACGTAAAAATTAGCAAGACATGTTAAATGATATGCCAGTTACTTGCGTAGTTTAACGGTTTATAAACATTAAACAATCATCATAATGAATTTGAAGCATGTATATTTCTAATTTAATTGTAGGAGGATAGTCTAGGTGGCGGTCAATAAAAGTATCAAAATAGTAAAAGGAAAATTATTTATTGTAAACCACTTTTAAGGTCTTCGTCAAGGCTAAATGAAAAAAACAAGATACAAACATTTTAGGATTAACGAAAAATTTCAAAACAATTGTTACGTTTATAAAAAATATAAAATGAATTAGTAATAAAAATAAGGAAGTATACATGTAGGCGAACTGGAAACAACTTACTAATAAATATAAGCAGGGTTCTATTTCATAATAAAGTACAAACTAATACTATTAGTCGATTTAACTTAATTATTATATGATTACGATTTAACTTTATACAATTACACTGACTTGTACAATAGTAACTTGTACTTTAGTACATTTTGTTGAAAATTAATACTTTTTATTTATTGATAGATATTCTGCCACACAGTTGTGGGCAATAGGTAATAGTGATGAATGATCTCATACATACTATAATAAAATAAAATAAATTAAATAAATGAATAAAAAAAAAACTTAAAATATATTCAAACAGAAGAATAAACAAAATGATGTGAAGTACTTTTTAACTCCTGTAATATCAATAGTAGTCCTCCCTATTATAAAAAAATATATAACTATTAGTGTAATTAACACATTGTTTCTATACTTGTATTATGAACCAATACAACTCATTAAAATTAGTTATAAATATGGCAAAGAAGTAGATGTAAAAGGTAGAACAGATAGGTGAAGTATACAATAAATAGTGGTTCCAGACTATCCTACAATCTACTTCATACGGTCAACTATCTTCTTCCAATTTCTAGTTTAAATTCTCCCTTTATTTGTATATTCAAGTCGGCTTGTATAATATAAATTGGCTTGTATAATATAAATTGTCAGAGTATAATATAAATTTTATTATATGTAACTATTATTTAGAGTAGTAGAGGTGGAAGAGGAGTTGAAAGACTTTAGCCTGTCACGCAACTTGCATTGTTGCTGCACATCTACATCCTTCCAACTAGCAAAAGTTGCTGTTCTTATGCATTTACTATCAGCAGAGTTTTCTCCAATGTGATTATAGGATGAGCGATCCTTTTACTTGTTTCTTGTTCTAATACACATCAAAATAAACTTTGGTCTATTATGTTTTGAATCACTGATTCTTTCTCTTTTCTTGATTATTGCGTATACTCTGTTTGTTTATGCATAATTAATTCATTCTGTTCCTACTTCTCTATTGTTTGACTTGAAATGTGCATTTACTTAATATAATAATCCATTACAATATGAGAAGATCCTTCACTGCAGTTCGATTATTTCATCGGGATAAGGTTTGAGGGCTGGTGCATCTAGAAAACCGGGATCATCGCTATTTGGACTTCTGAATGAACAAAAATAAAGTATTCTATAAATTTAATAATGATAATTTTTTCTCTATACTTTCTTTTTAATAGTGATGTAGAAATTAAAAAGACTAATCAAATCAAGCCACAATTAATCCTGCAAGTAATAATTAATATTGGTCCATTCGTCGTGCCCTACAGTCTCCTTTAATAATGTTGATCTTACCCCTGTCGAACAGATCCTCTACCTTGGATTAGATCTGGACAAACGAATTACCTGCACGTCGATTTCGACTATAACAGCACTTACTGGACAAACGGTCTAAACTTCCAATTCATTACAAAAGACTGATCTACATGACTGTAATAAGGCCAATCTGGACATATGTAGTTGAGCTGTGGGGCTCCACTAAACCTTCGAACTCCTCTCGTATCCAATCATTGCGATCCAAAATCCTTCGTAAAATCCTCAATGCTCCTTACTTTGCACAAATAAATAAAGACCTTATGTTCCCTATGTAACCGATCTAGCCCGAACCAGATATCACTCCTTCCATTAAAAACTCCCTAACCACCCAAACCCATTAGTTTCTTGCCTTGCTTCATCTTACATTTCTGACAAGAAGCCCGAAAAGAAGATGGCTACGAGACCTGCTAATATAAAACGTCATTAGAGTGCTGCCAATGGCTAGTTTCTCTACACGCCTGTAACATTCCAATTTAACTGAGATCAAATTCACTTTAATGTACAGTTGTAAATAACAATAAATAAACTAAAAAAAATGTAAGAGCACATATTTAAACGCTTTTGTTAATTTTATTTATTATATGCATTGTTCTAAATACTTTAACTATTATTAAATTAAGACATTATTCTAGGTACATCTCCATCAACGTGTGGGATTTATCCGTCATCCAAAATTCTTTGATGTTCATTTATTTTATTTTTTTTAATGGCTTTAATACTTTTCTTTTCCTTTTTTTCCTGTTTTCCTATCCCTACCCGATAACATAATTTATATTTATGTGCTAAATAAGCAACCATAGATACAATTATTCTCTCTAATTCCTTTTTGTATTTATCATTTTTTTGTAAACCACAGAATTACTATTTCAAAGCTAAATATCAGACAATAACATCGCGAGGAGTCTGCCTGATCAAGGCCAGACGAAGGGTATCCACCTTTGATATCAAGAATGACAAAAATAGATCAAACAGTGGAAGGCAATTATATAGGCAGATGGTGACAGGGAGAGAGTTATCTGTCATCATGCCTCCTGCCGAGATATTCTGGTCACCGTAAATGCGATGGCGCTGCATAGTTTCAACTACATTTCCTGCGGTCGGAACTTATTTTAAGTACCTATCTAATATTATAAAGGGCGTGGCTTTCTATTTAAAGTCTTTTGTATGATTAAATAGGTCTTGGAACACGCAGTGTTTACTCGACAAAACCCTTAAAATACCTATGGATAGAAGAAGGTAGCACACTTCAACTGACATCATTCTACCTAAATATTCCTATTTTCAATGGAGGGTACGAAAAAAAAAAAAAAGGTCTTGGAATAGTCGATGATGTTGGATGTTGGAATGACTCACATCTCAATAACAAATGGGAAGAAAAAAGTTGATAGCTTGAAAAATATAATTTTTTTAAATACAAGAGTTTAAAGGACAGAAATATATA
>NW_027106366.1:100209-106638 GCF_000696795.3 Halyomorpha halys | reverse complement strand
GTCCTAAGTATCGAATCTGTTCAACAGGCGTTAGTGGAGTATTTAGAAACGATACTGTAGGACAGGAGGACAGAGGTTTACGACGGAGAGTAAAGATGATCTGGTGGGATTTGTCAGGATTTATTTTGATTTTCCAGTTTTTACACCATTCTTCAATAGTTGTTATGTGTGCCTGTAGTGTTTGCGATGCATTAGTTGGGTCGTTTGCAGAAAGTATACATGTTTCATCAGCGTATGTTGTTAGGATTGTGTTAGGGTGGGTTGGGATGTCAGCTGTATAAACCGTATAAAGAATGTGACCTAAGATACTCCCTTGAGGAACCCCGGCAGACTGAGAAAAGAGAGATGAGTACGCTAGGTTATGATTTACTTGTCAGTAAATGGTTAATCCTACCTTATCAGTGAGGTAGGAGCGGATTATAAGGAAATATGTTGGGGGTTGGAATTGTAATCTCTGCATCAACATGTTCAAGATGGATCCTAAATATAAAGTCTAAATTAAGACCAAAAACAGTTATTATTATTTTTAAAACAATTCTCAGGCCAATGCTGATGCATGACAGTGAAGTCTTGGGAACGGCATCCTTTACGAAGAGGAAAAATAATACAATCTTTTCAAAATAAAATCGTAAGAATTGCAGTGGATGCTTGTTGGTTATTGAGAAACAGCCAATTGCATTGGATATTACAAATAGAGACAATATAGGATTACATCAAAAAAAGGTTCATGATGTTCCACTCCGTTATCTAGAGTTAAATGAGCAATGACCTACAACTAGTGAAACCTAACCGAAACCCGAAAACTGAAGCCTAGGCTGGTGCAGGACATCCTATTATAAGTTCTATATTTATCCGTTCTGTTATTGTCACTCTATGATTTTATTTTATCTTGATTCCTTTTTTTTTTTCTTTCTCTCTTCATCTTTTTCCTCAATACACTTTCCCTTTTTTACCATTGGAAGTCTTTTTTTTTTTTTAATTCAAAAATGTCTTCGTTTTTGTTATCAAGTTTACTTTTATGTTTGATTAAGAATTATTATTTTAATCTATATATTTGATCTTATTTTTTTTTAAATTTATAATATTATATATACTTAGGGTGTCTTTTGTATGACGCTACCCCTCCCCTCCCCTCATAATTAATTGTAAAAAAAATAAATGTACCTTCTACATTAACCCATCAGACCAATTTGCTATTAAATAGATAAATAATAAGGTAAGTGAAGGAGTGACGGTAGCTGCTTGGTAATGCGCCTGACTAATTATATTTTCCACTCAAATTATTTGAAAAATTGTAATTTACATATGTCTGTCTGGCACAACAGTACCTGTAACCTATAAAGAGTTAAACAAAAAAAAAACGTTCCTTCCTCATGTGCCTTTATGTATTATATTGCATAAAGAAGAGCTGGGGCAAGACTTACTCCCCGTTCGCCTGTCAAGTTCACACTCAATTACCGGATTAGAAAACTGGCTGTTTGAGCGCGAGGTAATTAGCTCTAAGGACAAAGCGCCATTGTGTGCCAAGAATATTGTTGCTATTGTTAGCGCCTTCTGGACTGTGCCACTGGGACCCGCTCAGGCTCTTACCAACATAATAATCTGTCCTTTAGTTAACAAAGAGTCATTAAAATGTTCTGCAATTATTTTAATTTTGTAATATTTACATTTCAGTAAAGTTACTCTCATATCCTTAATTCTTCCAATTCAAATGGTAAATAGTTCCAGTCTATTTCGGATTATCAAGGCGAAGGAAAAATGGAGTATCTCTTACACCGAATAATAATGTAAAACAAAGGTGTTCAGAATGGGCAGAAGTCTGAGCGTATTTTTCTGCACACCTTTACTTTGGAAACTCCTTTCTAGATACACTTTCATTTTAAGAACGGCTTATTTTGTAGATTACCAGACGATATATACGAAGTTACGTGTTTGCGTAGAAAAACTAGTAAAAAATGAAAAGGATGTGGGAAGAATACCCTCTCATTTCGTAAACAAGACTGATTTTTATTGTATTTAGTATCTCTATATATACAAGTTTAGTAGTATCTTTTTATACATAAGTCTTTATTCAATCACCTGACGGCCTTTGTCAGCAAACATCTCACTCAGGCCGTAACTCCCCCCCCCCAAACAGTCCTCATAAACTTATATAGCGTAATACAATAACACATATATATAAAAAAAAAATAGGAAAAACTTTCCCTACTCAGCCCTACAGATTCTAGCCAATCTCGAACCGAAGCGACACAATGGTTGGCCTTTAGAATTAGTTGTTCTTTATACTTTGCTTCGACGACCACCGCGATTTCATCAGCAAAGCCCACTATTTCGGAACCATCCGGTAGACTAAGCCTAAGGACTCCATCGTACATTGGCTTCCACAACAGAGGTCCCAGCACCGAGCCCTGGGGTACACCGCTAGTCACCTTCAACCTTCTCGAGCCGTCCTCTGTCGAACATATCAAGGTCCTATCCTTGAAGTAGTCATGAATGATACTCCTGAGGTATTCAGGGACGTTCATTACCAGTAGGGCATCCAGGATGCAGCTCCATCTTGTTGTGTTAAAGGCTTTCCTTACATCCATCGTGACAATAGCATTTTGCGCCTCTTCTCCATCTCTTCCCTGCTATAGGATTCCTGGCCTTTTCCACCACCAACGTGATAGCATCTACTGTGGATCTCGCTTTCCGAAAGCCAAATCGATTCCTGGAGCGGCCTGCCACTCCTTCTGTGAACTCTTGTATTTGCAATCCATATCCATGCATATCAAGCATATGCAATGCACATCCAGAGCCAGGGAAGGCTGTATCCAACAGGCAAACCGGTCGATAGGGTGAAGGTTCTGATGGCCTTCCTTTGCTCTTTGGGATCAGAACCAGGTGTTGCCTTTTCCATGGTGAGGGAAAGGACCCCTCACGCAAGCAGGTAGCATCCAGAAAGAGATCTGATCTGGTTTCCATTGCCTCCTTTAGTGGTACATTCGGAATACCGTCTAGACCAGGGGCCTTTCCCATCTGAAGGCTTCGGCAGATGTCGCTGAGCTCTTCTGTCGTTACCGCGACTTCTGTGTGTGTGTGTGTGTTTTTTTTTTTACGAGGGTCGGTGGAAATCTTCAAAAGACAGGCCCGTACCTATCCGTGTGTGCGATTTTTACCCACTAAAACCACCGCCCTACACCTGTTCATTCCTCTCCACGGGACCGCCGCTAGGCATTACTTCATGGAGGGAAATGGCTGAGTGCCGCCTCGCATTGTTCGCATGGTTTTCACGTTTTCATGCTAGTTACATCATCTGGCCCTCTCTTCCTCTCTCGACCTCTTGAGAACGACTGTGGTGAATCTCTTCACTCCATTCCAATGCTGGTCTGAGAGGAGCATATAGCTCACCACGTTTTCTGGAGTGATGCGTCCTCCACACTCTCTCTCCAATTCACTTCTTTCTACTTCAAAGCGAGTACAAGTGAAAAACACGTGCTTCGCGGTTTCCTCGACAGTCTGGCATCCAGGGCATTCTGCGGTGTTGTCCAGTTTGAAGTGGTACTGGTAGGCTCTGAAGCATCCATGTCCGGTCATCAATTGGGTTATGTAAAAATCCACCTCACCATGCTGGGGACCATACCACTTGCCCACATCGGGTATTAACCTGTGAGTCCACCTCCCGGAATCTGCAGCCTCCCAACGCTGCTGCCACTGGTCGATCGTTATTTTTCGCTCTTCTTCTCTTGATAAGTGCAAGCGTCGTCCATAGTGCCTGCTTCTTTCTCCAACAAGAAGTTCCACAGGTGGCATTCGGGCTATCACACACACCGCTTCGTAGGAAACAGTTCGAAAAGCGCTAACTGTCCTTAAACAAACTCTGCGGTACACCGAAACTATCTGTCTCCTGTATGATATGGTAGCCATCGCTTGTTTCCAAATCGGGGCTGCATACAACATAATGGAGGTGACAACAGTAGCCAGAAGCCTTCGCCTACTTTCTTTGGGACCTCCGACGTTTGGCATGAGACGTGACAGTAGGGATGCAACTTTAGCAGATTTGGTGCTTATATACTCCGTGTGAACATTAAAGCGGAGACGTGCATCGATCATGACTCCTAGGTACTTTAAGCAAGACTGGGAACGAATTTCGTGCCTACCCACTGTTACAGTGATAGACTCAGTCTGCTTCCTGCTAGTTACTAGGAGAACTTCGGTCTTGTGATCTGCAAGTTGTAGGCCTACCGAAGACAGCCAACCTCGGACCGTAGCAACAGCCTGGTTAGCGATGAGGGTAACTTCTTCCAAGTACTTCGCGGCTACTACAACTGCAACGTCATCTGCGAATCCAACAACTGTGGCTCCCTCCGGCAATGTCAGTTTAAAGATTGCGTCGTACATGACGTTCCACAGAAGAGGCCCTAATACCGAGCCCTGTGGGACACCTCCAGTCACCTTGTATCTCCTTTGGCCAATGTCTGAAGAATAAAACAAAACTCTATCTTTAAAGTAGTCAGTGAGAATTCTCATAAGATAGGCTGGCACCGCCATAGTCCGTAGGGCATCTATTATACAGGTCCATCTTGCAGTGTTAAAGGCATTCTTAACGTCTAGCGTGATGATTGCTGCATAACACTTAGCACCTCTCCTCCACCTTGCTCCTGCAATTGCTGTACGGGCCATCTCGACTACCAATCCAACAGCATCTATCGTGGATCGCGCTTTACGAAATCCGAATTGAGCTCGCGAGAGGCCTTTAACTCCCTCCGTGAACTCTTGTAGTCTGAGGGAAAGGATCTTCTCGAATGCCTTACCCATGGTATCCAATAAGCAAATTGGACGATAGGTTGACGGGTCCTCCAGTCTTCCCTTACTCTTTGGAATGAGTACGAGGCGCTGTCTCTTCCAAAGTTTCGGAATCGAGCCTTCACGAATGCACGAATTGAAGAGATCGATGAAAAGATCCGGTCGTTTCCTTAGAGCCACCTTCAAAGCTACATTAGGAATTCCATCCAATCCTGGCGCCTTGCCATGTTTTAGGTCCGAGCCGATGTCCTCTATCTCTTCCTGCGTGATTTGCGGAAAATCCGTTATATATGTATTGTCAATACCTTTAATACTATTCGCCTGTTCAGGGAATAGTGTTCTGACAATACTGTCTACAACATTCGATCTCGTGGGGAGCTGCATCGTGCCTTTACAAAGTTTCTTAAGCGCTATTTTGTAAGGTCTACCCCATGTGTCTGCATCAACCTCATCACAGAGTTCTCTCCAGCACTGTCGTTTGCTTTCTTTAATGGCTTGTCGGAGGTTTCTTCTAGCACTCTTGAACTCTTCTTGAAGCACTGAAAACTCCGGTAGACGTCTTGCTCGCTGGTAACGTCTTCTTGCTTGGTTGCAACACCGGCGGAGATCGTCAATAGTGTCCGTCCACCAGTACACTGAGGAATGATGTTTTCTAGGCCTTGAACGGGTCATAGCTGCATCACAAGCTCCAGATATAAAAGAGGTTAGTGTACGCGCCTTTTCCTCTGCTGACCCTCTTAATTCACACTCGTCCTCTAGCATTAAAGTGAACGCGGCGCCATCGAATGTCTTCGTGTTCCAGCTGTTGGATCTCGATTTAGAACTGTTCTTTCTTGTAGGCGTATCCAGTGTGATCAATATAGCCTGGTGGTCACTATTTGTATAAAGTCCACAAACCTTCCAAGTTGCGATCCGGTGCAGGCGACCACTCACAAACGTCAGATCGATGATGGATGATCTTCCAGCTCTTGTGAACGTCGGGTTTGTTCCGGTGTTCATTAGGAGCATATCACTCATTTGTGCGAAAGCTTCGAGGAGAACTTCACCACGTCGATTTGTTAACCTACTTCCCCATTCAGTTGCCCATGCGTTGAAATCACCTGCTATGATAGCTGGCTTATGGCAACTAGCCTCTAAGACGATGCGATCCAACAAATTCGCAAAGTCTTCTATTGTGATGCTGGGATAGGCGTAGCAGCTAAAGATGTACATGTCATTGATCTTCACCCATACAAAGCCGGAGTGCAATGTAGTATTCACTTCCTGAATAGCTTGGGAATTACAGGCCCACACTGCAGCTTTACCACTCACATCGGATACCCACGAGTTTCCATCTAGGTTTTTATATTGTTCGCAGAGTATAGCGACGTCGATGTGCTGTTCCCGTACTGTTTGATAAAGGAGATCTTGTGCAGCTTCACAATGGTTCAGATTCAGTTGAAGTATTATCATCTGCGATATTGTTGGATTTGCGTCATGGTTTTCAGTGCTGTACGGAAAGCTGGACACTAACTACTTCCACTAGAGTGGTCGGCATCTTCTTTTCCCGCACATAATGCGCATTGAGGTTTCTGGTTACAATCACTAGCTTTGTGACCTGCTTTACTACAGTTTCGACATAGGCAGGTCCTATCCTTTCCAACA
>NW_027106366.1:99086-100159 GCF_000696795.3 Halyomorpha halys | reverse complement strand
ATCTTATTACGGAAGGTGTACTATGGTATGGAAAATTCATCTCATGTTGGTGGAACTACGCTGAGCTATTGATAACGGAGGTTCTGATTCTCTTCTGTGTACGCAGATGATCAATCGCAGTCTGTTCCACCTAGGTCAATAGCGCCTTATCTGTTTATGCATCCCTGTATCTTCAAACCATGCAAGTTCTTTTTATCTTTGTCGGTGGTAAAAGACTGACTTATTGATCCCTGACGGTACGGTGCTCTTATGCTGTTGATTTATCAATCGCTGCCTCTTCCACGATTTATCTGTGCCTATGCATGCGGTTCTAGGGTTTGTTATAGCCTTCAATGTAGTAGGTGGAACATTGCTGACATATTGCTATCGCGGGTGTAGTTTCCTTCAAGCAGGCAGATGATCAATCGCAGTCTTTTTCACCAGATTCATTAGCGAGTTACGGCCATATTGGTGGAACAACACTGACACATCGACCATTCTCCTCACGAGGCTCTTAACTTCAAAGATTATCACTCACAACCTGTTCCACTTCCGTCTATCGAAGAGTAGTATTGTGGTTATGTTGTGTTACTCTTTCCTAATACCTGCTATACAATTATGAACTCGGTGATTTTCTTCCTCCCGACCGGATTTATCATTCGTTATTTACGACTATTTCCAACACCACTTCATATTAGTGGAACAATGCTGTCTTCTCCATATCGGAAGTCCCAATGCCTTACAGTCTACTGATGATCAATGGCAGTCTGTCACACCTGAGTCAGTAGCGCGTTGTAGGCTTTTACTCGCAGTATTTTCAACCTATGCTAATCCTTTCTTCTTTCTATTGGTGAAGAAACGCTGACATATTGATCTGTCTGGTGGTGGTGTTACACTAAATGTTCTTAGAGCATCTCTGAAATATTGATAACGGAGGCTTAGCTTCCTTTCAGCTGGAAGATGATCAATGATCAACGCACGTTATTCTGGTGTTTGAAACATAGGTCCGTGTGAGTTTCTATTTGTTAAAATATTTAACTGTGTGTGTGTTTTTTTTTTGTTTGTTTTTTACGAGGGTCGGTGGAAATCTTCAA
>NW_027106366.1:95834-97225 GCF_000696795.3 Halyomorpha halys | reverse complement strand
GTCAAATCGATGATGGATGATCTTCCAGCTCTTGTGAACGTCGGGTTTGTTCCGGTGTTCATTAGGAGCATATCACTCATTTGTGGGAAAGCTTCGAGGAGAACTTCACCACGTCGATTTGTTAACCTACTTCCCCATTCAGTTGCCCATGCATTGAAATCACCTGCTATGATAGCTGGCTTATGGCAACTAGCCTCTAAGACAATGCGATCCAACAAATTCCCAAAGTCTTCTATTGTGATGCTGGAATAGGCGTAGCAGCTAAAGATGTACATGTCATTGATCTTCACCCATACAAAGCCGGAGTGCAATGTAGTATACACTTCCTGAATAGCTTGGGAATTACAGGCCCACACAGCAGCTTTACCACTCACATCGGATACCCACGAGTTTCCATCTAGATTTTTATATTGTTCGCAGAGTATAGCGACGTCGATGCTTTGTTCCCATACTGTTTGGTAAAGGAGATCTTGTGCAGCTTCACAATGGTTCAGATTCAGTTGAAGTATTCTCATCTGTGATGTTGTTGGATTTGCGTCATGGTTTTCAGTGCTGTACGGAAAGCTGGACACTTACTACTTCCACTGGGGTAGTCGGGATCTTCTTTTCCCGCATATAATGCGCATTGAGGTTTCTGATTACAATCACTAGCTTTGTGACCTGCATTACCACAGTTTCGACAAAGGCAGGTCCTATCCTTTCCAACGCAATTCCGGGCTATGTGTCCGTACTCCCAGCAACGGAAACACTGTAGAACTTTGAGTCTTTCTCGTATACGGCTTACAACCAGTCCTTCTCGGACCTTTCCATGAGCTATGATCTTCCTCGCCTGCAGAACTGGAAGTGAAATAACCGCCGTTTGCGTACCACCATAGGCTTCCCGGATGGACTTTACCGCTGTGATGGGCATTGACTCTTCATCCAGGAGAGGTTTTAAGGCCTCCGCAACCTCCTCTTTGGTGGTGAGATCATCCAAATCTCGCAGCTCGAAAAGGGACTCCTCCGTCCAAGTCCGCACTTCTGCCCCTTCGCCAAGCACACCCTCCATTGAACTCTTTAGTGAAGCAAGAGATTGCTCTATCTTCCTGTCCAATTGGAGTAAAAGGTCGCCTTTATTAATTTTTCGGAGCTTTGTAATTGATGAAGCCATTTCCACCATCGTGGATCTTCTCTCACCTTTCGTAGGACATCTGAGTAGGACTGGCTCTCCGGTATTTTTACTATGACTGCGGCAGGCCTCGGTGGCTTAGGGCGAGGTTTCTTCCTAGATCTCTTTCGCACTTCTTGCCATAGCTCCTCCTGCTGTTCTCCACGCTGAACTGTATAAGATCTCTGAGGGTCATCTGCATTATGATGCACCACTGGTGCATTGGGTTGCACCCCCGCTGTGG